>NC_087205.1:103805172-103918361 GCF_015104395.2 Macrobrachium nipponense | reverse complement strand
TCATGAGCTTTATGGCCGGGGAGAAAAAGAGAGAGAGAGAGGGAGTAGAATCCAACCCTATGAACATTCCGAGTCATTGCCTTCGCCATCACCTTTGATGGAAGCTAAGCTATAAGCGTCAGAAAGAATCTTGTCGTCTATAGGTTAGCGTCGCGGTGCAGCTGCGCCCGGGGGAGGGATCAGAGTTCTACCACTAAACGAGCCGCGAGTTATACCCAACTGTTAGAAGCTTAAACGAACAGTGACGTCATCTATGAAATACGATCTCTGTGGGATAATTCTTACGCCATCAGCTGAAGGAAGAGGAGCAGCAGCAGCAGCAGCACCAGGCCCTCCTGGAGGAGGGTGGATGTGGCCAGGGGTGGAGGGGTCCCTGGTGGCAGGAGGCCAGGTCAAGAAGCATCAAGTCATATTGAAGATGATTAAGTTTCATCGTACCTTTTTTTTTTTTTCTGGTTAGCTGTTCCATTCGTGGCGTAACACGACTGAAGAAAGGCCCTAACGAAGCTCTTCTGTTCCCGAAGTGTGGTTTGCCTGTGAAGGTTTTCGAGGCGGCCGCAAGAGGACGCTGCGACTCCAAGGCAAACGAAAAAGCGCGCGAAGGACCCGAGAACGCCTCATGAATGAACTCAGACGTGCGTACGTCATTCATGAATGGCCATCCTTTCCGCCAGGATTACATTTCGGTGGACATGATCTCCCCCACAGTTATGATTTTTTTTTATCTTAATTCAGGAGCCTCTCGACTTTCTACCGTTATTTTTCATTGCACGTGTACGTTTAAAGCAACAAAAAGATTTGATTTTCAGCTTGTCGAGTTTTTCTTCATTGAAGCTGTAATTAGTTCAGATTTCGTCTCCCTCATTTGTGCATGAGATTAAATACATCCAAAATTAGTAAAAAAAAAATCTACTTGTGAGCTTTATAAATTTATACAGTGGGCCAACGGCCACAGGCTGATGATCTGTGTACATTTACTTTTGTTTTTGTATCAATGCAAAATAATATATATATATATATATATCTATATATATAATTGTGTTCGAGAGGCAATATAAAAGTAGCTGAGTAAACCCCAAAATTTGTTTTTTTAGGTCTATAGAAGAACAATCATTTTCAATTAAGCTACATTTGTAGGAAGAGTATTGAAAGCAAAATCATCGTGTTTGCGTATACATATATATACGTATATATATGTGTGTGTATTTGCGTGTGTATTATATAGAATATATATATGTATATATACATTGTATCATATATATATATATATATATATATATATATAATATATATATATATATATATATATATATATATATATATACATATATATATATATATGTATATATGTATATATATAATAAACCTAAGGAGTATGTTTTGAATACTTTTAATGCAAGTATAGCTTGTGAAAGATTGTTTTTCCAATGGACCTAAAATAGAATTTTTTAAATTTTGTATGCAGGTACTCGTATTTTGGCTCTCATGTAGGGTTTATACAAAGCAAAGATGTCGAATTACCGAATAATTTTTTTTTCCTGCTGTTAAAATGAACTTCTCGCAGTTCCTGTTGCCAAATTATCCTGAACTGATATTCATGGACTGATTTTCTTAAAAGTTACTGATCAGTAATCTTTAATTCAGTATCATCAGTGAGTGTAGTTTCCTTTTGTTGCCCTGTGCTTTGTTAGACTAGAAAAAACGCTGTTCTAGATTTGTAAATATTTAAGGTTCACGCATGATCATGACTTTGGGGAATATGGATGAATGGGACAGAAATATGTCGGAGACAAAGTGAATGAAGTCAAGTACGACTCTGATACCATAGACAGTAAAGAAACTTACGATGGTTAGCAAAGGTGTAATTCAATATAAGATGGATATATGTACAATTGTTCGGGCTACTTTTTTTTTTTTTTTTTTTTTTTTTGTTTTTTTTTTTTTTTTTTTTTGCTGAACTTTTTTAAAGAGCTGAACCACAGCTTGGGTGACAAAGTGGAAACTATTAAAGTAACCAAAATTACGACGTAGTTCAGTCTTCGCTGAGTAACGCGATAAGGATAGGGATACTTGGAAACGCTTAATCTTGGAATACAATTCGAAGCTTGAAACCGAAGACGTTACTACCCTACATCAGTGGATTTGATTTCAGTGTGTTTGCGAAAATGTAGTCCCTTTAACATCCCATGCATGACTATGTGTAAGTATGCGCGCGAGCACTCCTGAGATGTCGAGGGATTGCTGTTATTTTTGTCTTTAATCGCTCTAAGCACATAATCATTCAAATCCTTTTGACTTGATGTGCTCAGGTTCCCTCAAGTGACATTTGCACAGAGAATATGAGATTCTCGAGGGGACCCATTTTGTAATGAAAGCCACAGGTATGATACAGTGGGATGAGAGGAGGATTTAACGGAAAAAAAAAACTGATGATAAAAAAGTATGGAATTGACTGAAGATCAAGAAAATCCCTGACAAACACCTTTACTGTCAATCATTTACAGCAAAGACAAGTGAGAATAAAGGGAACAGAAAGCAGAAAGAAAGGGAGGGAGAGATAGAGAGAGGAGAGAAAACAATAGAGAGGAACGAGGGAGGCCTCCTTCTCCTCCTCTCCCCTCCCTCCCCTTCAACAACCTCCCACACCCCCTGGGGGCGGAGATGGGAGAGCGCGGATGAACTTCGCTTGAGTACACAGGGATCATGATGCGAGATGACAAAAAGAGAGGGAATGTCGTTGGAAGGTTCGGAGGAGGGGGAGGAGGAGGAGGAGGAGACCTGGTAGCCGGTTCTGAAGGTGAGGTGTTTGGGGTGAGGAAAGGTTGGGAAAGACGGGGAAAAAAAGAGTTAGTTTAGTGGTGGAAAGGTCCTCTTTGATAATATTCCAAACACGCGCAAATACACAACAGGGTCGCTCGCTCGCTCGTGAACAAATGGATTACGAAAAATAAAAAAGAAAAAGAAGAAAAACGTCAATATTAAATTTTCCATTCTAGTTAAAGTCGCTGGCGTTTCAGCTTTATGTTTCCTCTTAGCCGTTGAACATTCATTTACGATGCTTTCTTGGAAGAGCATCGCCCTGGGGCACAACGCTGTGTAAAGTTTCGTCTGTGGAGGAAGTGATGAGTGTTCTTCGTACCCTTTTAGACCCTCCCCGGGTTTGGAGGATATTATTAGATGAATAATTATTTATCTAATAATATTCTCCAAAACCGTCTGTGACAACGTAGATACAACCACTCTGGAACGTTACATAAACATGCAGAAGAGACTCCCCCTAATACAACATCTTTCCCCATTCTCGCCCCCTCCGCCTCCTCCTCCTCCACCTCCTCCTCCTCTTTCCATCGTCTACTACATTCCCCCACCGCCCCTCTGCCCTCGCCTTCTTCTTCTTCTTCTTCTTCTTCTTCTTCTTCTTCTTCTTCTTCAACACGAAGGAGAATATCCGGAAGTCCCCCTTGACAGGTCAACCGTTGCAAACATTAATAGGAAGTCGGGAGAGAGAATGATTACTACGACGATGTCTATTGAGTGCCTACGACGTCGATACAAGAGGCGACGTTGCTGTTGCTGCTGGAACCTCTCAGAGAGAGAGAGAGAGAGAGAGAGCATTGTCATACATTTCAAAGAAGATAAAAACAACGCAGAATGATCTTGGAAACGCGTGGTTTTATATCTGTTGGTTATTATGAAAGGACTCGTAAGAATGAAAGAGTGTTTTGGGAAAAGGAGAGGTCATGTTCCTAATAGAAAAAAAAGACATTTTTATTCAGATTTTTGACCACAGAAGCTGGGATGACACGCAATGAAACGAAAATGTATAGATGATCGGATATACGGAATTGTTAATTGTTAATATCACTCTTAAGCACAAAAATGGACAGGAATTCAAACGTTTTACTTAAGGGGCACCTCTGACGATTCTGTTGGAAGCTCATAAAGTCCATTAACAGATAGATAGACAGATAAGTAAATTAATAGATGGATGAATAAATTGATTTTAAATTTCTTGACGAATTCGGCTCACGACTAATCGTCTTCTCTCCGACTGGCCACGGCCCTCATTGGATTTTTGACGGTCGGGTTCCCTTGGGGGGCCTTGCCCCCCACCTTAAGGACTAATACGGTAAAGACATTGCTTCCTTATCTGTGTATAAAATTCCTGATGATGTTCTTGCAATTCTGTACCTAAACACATTGAAAGTGCATTGCAGTCTTCATGTCTGCTGCATGTCACCTCTATTTGCAGCTATTTTGAATTCCTCATTATACTACATCATTAGTAGTCCGTTTTCCCCCGTAGGGGGGTTAGTGCCGTCAGTGCACCTCATTCAGTGCAATGTAGGCATTACTTAAGGTTTTCGCAGCGTCCCTTCGGCCCCTGGCTGCAACTACTTTCGTTCCTTTTACTGTACCTCTGTTCGTATTATCTTTCTTCCATCTTTCTGTCCACCTTCTCCTAACAATTGTTTCATAGTGCAACTGCTTTGAGGTTATCCTGTTACACCTTTCAAAGCTTTTACTGTTCATTACCGTTTCAGCGCTGAATGGCCTTAGTTGCCCCAGTGCTTGGCATAATGCCAAAATAAATCTATCTGGTGCGTTTTTTATTTTGGTTATTTTCTTTGTTTTTTTATCAATGGGGTTCATAACATTTGTTGGTGTAATCGAAAAGGCAAAAAAAATCTGTCTTTTGTTGTTATGTTGTGTTTGTTCCTGTGTTTGTTGTGTTTGTTCTCTGTTCAAATGCAGGTTCAAGGCCCTGTCACCTACACAGTATGTGCGCGTCTTAGCTATGTCCCTGATTGTATAGACTTCCATAATTATTATCTTTTATATATATTCGTCTTGGTGGGTGTCTGCTAGTGATTTTTCTCTGACGAATTAATGTCAGCAAGTGAAAGACAAACCTTGTCAGTGACCATGTATGAATTCATATGTGGCCATTACATAATACCCACTCACTTGAAATATAGCGGAGGAAATATGAAACACGTGAAGAATGCGCCGGTGTTTCTACGGCGCTATCGAGTTTTCGGTACAGCTCGTCATCAAGGCGGCCACTGGAAATATTTCTAACTTTCGGTGGTCTCGGTATAATGCTGTATGAGCCGCGCCCCATGAAACTTACGCCAAGGCCAGTTGGTGGGTAATTTTAACCTCAAATAAAATAAAAGTTATTGAGGCTAGAGGGCTGCAATTTGGTATGTTTGATGATTGGAGGGTGGATGATCAACTTGCCAATTTGCAGCCCTCTAGCCTAAGTAGTTTTTAAGATTTGAGGATGGACAGAAAAAGTTCGGACGGACAAACAAATAACCAACTCGATAGTTTTCTTTTACAGAAAACTAATAAAAATAGATTTTCTTGAAAGTTTCTGGCATTTGTGCAGATGATTAGAGAAATGAAGAGAGTATTTTCAATATTGATTCATCGAAATATAAAACGCATTTCATGATCGCATTTCACTTTTATTCGGGCTTATCATTGTGTTCGGATTCGGATTGGAATATATGAGAGAACACAGGGAAGACATTAGGTGGAAGATATTGTAAGCTTTCCATTGAAATTGTACAATACAGGAAGGAATTGAAAAGATAAGGCTTATGAGAAGCGGCTTCATCCAGCTGCTGGTCAGATACAATGATTTGAATGAAAAGGTCCGAGCTATTTCCAATAGAAAATACAAAGATGTTCTTCGCCACTCTCTCTCTCTCTCTCTCTCTCTCTCTCTCTCTCTCTCTCTCTCTCATAGGAATAGTTGAGGTTCGATCACAAAACTTTGGATAACCCAAACGGAAGAGTAAAAATATTTTTAATCTACGAGAAACAAAAATGAGTTGTTCCTAGAAGTGGAACCTTTTTCGGTTTTTATGGCTACTAGAACCAAAGTATCTTCGAGAAGTTCTCGCTGATAAAAATCCCCACTTGTTAGAAATCTAAATATATATATATATATATATATATATATATATATATATATATATATATATATACATATATAACTCGATAGAGTTAATAAATAGTTTTTCGTTCCTTTATAAGCTTTAGTTGAGTTCGACAATATTTATTTTTATGAGTCAAGTTTTCCAAGTATAACCATTTCGTATATTTTGGTGCTGTATTAAGTAATTATCTCTTTTTTTTTTTTATTCTTCTTTATTATTTTTTTTCCGGCTGAGTTTCACTCATTTTGTATGACTCAAGAACTTCATTCTTCCGCCTTCTATGATGCCATCTGTTGTACATTGCCCTAGCATTCATTTGGCCTCTGGCATTACTTTTCCAACATTTACGTTAAAAAGTCTCCTCGCGCGAACATTTTCAAACCTCCTAACGAGTCGCCGAGGCTTCTGTTCAAAATCACCAACTAACACTGTATCACTCGTATATAACCCTTAGGGGGAATTATTGCCGTCAGTGGACCTCATGCGGTGCACTGTATAGGCATTACTTGAGGTTCTTTGCAGCGTGCCTTCGGCGCCTAGCTGCGATCACTTTCGTTCCTTATACTGTACCGCCTTTCATATTTTCTTGATTCATAGTACAACCGCGAGGTTTTCCTCCTGCTACACCTTTCAAACCTTTTACTGTCAGCTTCCATTTCAGCGCTGAATGACGTCATAGGTCCCAGTGCTTGGCCTTTGGCCTAAATTCTATATTCAACTCAACTCACTCGTACATAAAATCACCCCGCTCTGTTACCAGTTCATTTTGAAAATACCAGACAATAGACACAGCCCAACCTTCTCTGATACCTATTTTCAGCCCCTTCAGTCCTTACAATTTCCAACAGACCGCATTTTAATAATACGAAAACTCTCTCTCTCTCTCTCTCTCTCTCTCTCTCTCTTCTTCTCCTCTCCTCATCTCTCTCTCTCTCTCTCTCTCTCTCTCTCTCTCTCTCTCTCTCACACAACAAACTTGCTTGAACACCATCCAGCCTTAACCCATTCTGGAAGATACATTGAAAATACAGGAAGGAAAGATTATGCCACGCCAACAGTGCACCTTTTTATTCCTTTAAGGACGTTATAATATTATGCCGGATAAAAGAATTACTGGGACTATGAAGAAATTTCTGGAACTAATATTTTAATGTTTTTCTTTTGTGAGCTGGATTAGTTACGGCTTGAAAATATTCCATCAATGCAACTTAGTGCAGCTGCTGACGATGAATGATTTGTTGAGAGAGAGAGAGAGAGAGAGAGGAGAGAGAGAGAGAGAGAGAGAGAGAGAGAGAGAGAGAATTTCGTATGATTAAAATGCAGTTTTTTTTATAATTGTAAGGACTGGAGAGTTGCTGCGTAAAGACAAGGCAGTTGAGTTTTCTCTTGTACACCAAACTAACAGTTACATAGCAAACTGTTTAATCAAACGCTGGAATGCAAAATTTATTAGTAATCACCCTCTTAGTACATAATTAACTAGCAATTCTCGATAAATGGTTGTATGAAAGAGATAAGATGCATAATTAGAAACATTTATCACAAAATTGATAAAATAGAATTATAGAAATGTTCTGTCTGTCAGAACCTTGGGAAGTGTCTGCAAGAGCAACATCCTGTAGCATGATGCAAAATTAGTGAAGTCTTTTGCCTGATTGTTGGTGTGAAAGCTCGTGGAATTTTAGCCTGTTGCTTGAAAATGTATGTTCGTATGAATAATAACAAAGTTTATAATAAACCTACTAACTAAAGGACAGCGTTCATTCATATTCTCTGTGTAACACATAATCTACAGATCATGAACTGGACGCTTATCTATCATAAAATCTTGGACAAGAAAGTTTAGAGCAAACTAAGGTACTCGATATATTATAGGTACGACGCAGATGCAAAATTTGCTCAATGTCGCCCTCATATCTGACGAGATAGGGAAACGCCTGTAACCAGTTAAAAGAAAATAGCAGTATAGCTTCAAAGAATACTACTACAGAAGCAACTCTGCGGGAGAGCCACCCAGAGATTCGAGTATTTAATTTTTATGATCCCTGACGCTATGTACCCAGGAATTGATAAATCAGCTACATCCTCTTCTTCCTCCTCCTTTTCCTCTCTTAGGTCAGCACTTCCTTCTCCTCATCCCCCAACCCCTCCCCTCTTTTGCGCTTTCCTTTCTCGTATAGTTCCTTCTCTCGCTTTCAAGTTGGTGGAACCAGTCTAGTAATTATAGATCACAGCAAACCTTTTCAATAATGACGTACTGCAGCGTGATTTGTTGACATTCCGGAACTAAAACTCAGCCGCATTTGTTCGTTTTTCATCTGTTTGTCCCTCAAGAATTTCGTAAGGTGTCTTCACGAATTCGTGAGTCTAGATTCTATCTATATTCAGAATCCCCGGTGACTAAATCACCCCACTCATCGCCACCGCGTTCGCCGCCGCCTCCCACAGCCTAACAGCCTAACCAGACCCCTCCATCCCATACTTCAACCACTTCATCCCCCATTACACATGGTATGTCCCGTGTCGCTCTTAGGCCCCAACACTCGGAAGTGGGTCTTGACCAGCAAATGACACTTCTCCTGTAGGACTCCTCCGGGGTTGATTTCTGAATTCTGTTTCTGTCACTAGTCCCACTTTAAGGGCACTCTTGGTTTAATCAGTTGTTCCTCTCTCTCTCTCTCTCTCTCTCTCTCTCTCTCTCTCTCTCTCTCTCTCTCTCTCTCTGCAGTACCGGTGGTTTTTAACGTTTTAGTAATTGCAGACGCCTTTTGGTTACGTCATCAGGCTTGTAGCCCTTACTGAGAGACAGAGTTCGATTATCGAACTGCATGAGTCTAGACAAATGGGCGCATTCTCTCAAATCTAGTGTGCCACTGTTGTTCTAGGCGGTGAATCATGTACGGATTTGTTGTTCGATTGTTACAGGATGCAGCTGGGATGGAGAGAACATGAAAAGAATAATAAAACACTAGGCGTGAGTGTTCATTGCTTAGACAAACCAGTTGTACGTGTATGGAATTTCACATACAAAATGTAGTCAGTTTATTCAAAAGACAAACCTTCCCAGAATGAATTCATGAACATTTAATGCAAAAAGACCTTAATGAACATTTAATGCAAAACACCTTTTAATTAATATGAAGCACTGCTCGCCTAGTTTAATTACCTATGAGCCTAAAAAACTGAAACATTTTAGTCTGGCGCACGTGGAGTCATCTATGGACAAAAAATACATTCTTGGACTCACTAGATCTCTGATGCATTATACGAGTAATAATCTTTTTAAAAGTATTTATAAACATTATTGGTATATACAAAACTCCCTCTTCAATACTGAGAACGAAGTGTACTCCATCGTCCTCGATTATAGGTTGTTAGAAGAACCCGGAACTTACAGACGTTTGTGAGTGGCGACGTTCATCAATATACCGTTCTCAGTCATTATGAAGCACATAATAGCCTATCAGATCAAGTGTGATTAGACTGGTTGGTGACGTCAGCCAAGCAATGGAGAGAAGGCACTTAATTGTCTCTAACCAAACGATAATAGTCCTGATGGCAATAATGAATACGTCTCCAAGTTAACCTCGAAGGAGTTGCTAGATTGCGTGACAGCATAGGCCTAGTGCGAAAGACCAACTAATGGTTAAGACACTGCCTGTTGTTTGTACTCTCTCTCTCTCTCTCTCTCTCTCTCTCTCTCTCTCTCTCTGGCAAACAAGCACAAGAAGTTTGGTTTCCTTATTGATCACTTGCTAAGGAAAAGCCAGTTCTGCTTATTGACACACCATCGAATCAAATTTTATATATTTCCATCCAAATGATGTACAAAGTATGAAGTAATAACTTCATGAGATCTTTGCCAGGTTAGTTAGTTGCACGTAAAAGGGAAGAAAGAAAGTATAGCATAACGTTAGGAGAGAGAGAGAGAGAGAGAGTATGTAGGAAGGACGTTACGCTTGATAGAGAGGTTTCCGGGAGGATATGGCTTGTGTTGTGTGTATGTATATGTATGTCCTAGTGGACGAGGCAGAGATGTAATACGGATGCTTAAGATTAGTGCATAGTTTCATATTTTAAGTACACACGCACATTATATATATATATATATATATATAGATATATATATAATATATATTATATCTATATATATATATAATATAAAAAAAAAATATATATACTCTATAGATATATTAGACTTATACATAGAACCACAAAGACTCTTCACTTCTCCAATTCCTTACACTTTGTGGTTACGGCAATCACTACAACTAGCAGCAGTTAGTTGACTATGCTGCCAAGAGGGAGCAGACGATCCTAAGCATGTCTCTAGATGAGTTTACTATAGTAGATTCACATCAACCGCGCATCTGATGTCTAGGCCAGTCCCTTACGATGCTTCTCATAGGCAGGATGTATGTTCCACCTCTCCTGAGGGATACTTTTTAAAGACGTATCCCTCAGGAGAGGTGAAACGTACATCCTGTCTGTGTGAACTATCTCGAGAGACTGAGAGTTTCCTGCCCAGGATACAGTTATCGTATACATAGTCTTTGTACCAAACGTCATAAAACCTTCAGGCTCACTGCCCATTTTTTTTTTTTTTTTACACTTCTACAGCATACATCCTCATCTTCCTTCAAATTGTATCTTTGTTATTTCTTTATTTAGGTCATTCTAGGTCCCCGGGCGCAACTTACAGTTTTCCCTTATTCACAAACTTCTTGCAAAAAAAATTCATAATTAACACTAGGTCTCCTCACCCTCTTCCTTGTCTTAATCAACACTTCTCTTTCATTGCCAGTTGTCCTGTCATGCCTAAGTTTCTTAATTAAGATCCTACCATACGAATATACACTCAAACTCTTGCATCTTACAGATCTGCAAATCGGCTATCCTTCACTTTCAAAACACACAATCCATAGGAAACCAACAGTATCTTTCCATAGATATATAAACTGTATAAAGAGACCAAAGTTAGTTTCTCAGAAAGGACGTCACAGATGGGAGCGAGTGGAAGCAGGAATAAATGGATTTATCAAAAACTAACAAGATTATGGTTTTCATTCCCGTTAGGGTTCTGTAACGGGACATAACTCTATATATCTTCTCATAGAGCCTGTTTCTCATGATCGCCTGCCCGTCTCCCTCCCTCCCTCCTTCCGCTGTGACCCTCCTGCCAGCCTCACTCACTCTCCTTCCCGCCTCCGGCCCCTCATCCCTCCCTCCCTCCCTCCCTCCCTCCCTGTCCCGCCTCTTGATACATCCCTCTAATCGCCACTCACCATCTAACACTGTTACCAGCCGTGAACGAAATGTTCTTTTCATGCGGCGTTTCGTGCCAATGGCAGCGTTACATGATCAACAGAGTGATAGTAATGTTTCTCACGCACGTGACCGAACGCATTGCCTTGAGGATTTTGCTGGTGGCAGGGAGTACTTTGCTATGGTAACCCAATTGATTTTGTGTCGTAAATGTACACACGCATCTTTATTGTATCTCTTTTTGTAAGATCTGCAGATTTAACACCAGTTATTTGGCATGGTCATTTGTTGGTAAATACTTTGTTACTCGATTCATATATTCAATAGTCGTCTAAATCCTTTCCCTCCATAGAAATAAGGAGATTGAATACAAATGGGAAGACAGTTTTCACGGGAGTAATCCAGGCTTTTCCATATAGTGATTAATCCGTCTTCTTTCATTATTACACCACACCGGAGTAGAACACAACTGAGCCAGTCGCCATGACGAGCTTGGAAGTTGAGAGTTGGGGAAGGATAGAGAGAAAATGGATTATAAAAGAAGGAAAAAAAAGGTCGAAAGAACATATTGTGTTTTCTGGGATCAGTTATTGTGGTAGATTTTACTTCAGAGACATTGTATGTTTCAAGATCATTTTAGCGGTCTGACCTCGCCACCCTCACGTGTGTGTTGCACAAAATACTTAGATATTTTTTATGTATTTTAATTGAAAGCCAACGGTTTTTTTTATGTATTTTAATGGAAAGCCAACGGGACTGAAATTAAACATTTAACCCATGCCAGTTAAAAATAGGAAAGAAAGAGGTTAACCCATGCCATTTAAAAAAAGAAAGCACTTAACCCATGCCATTAAAGAAAAGAAAGCGGTTAAGCCATGCCATTTAAAAAAAAGAAAGGGGTTAACCCATGCCATTTGAAAAAAAGAAAGGGGTTAACCCATGCCATTTAAAAAAGAAAGGGGTTAAACCATGCCATTTAAAAAAAGAAAGGGTTTAACCCCATTGCCATTTTGAAAAAGAAGGGTTAACCCATGCCATTTAAAAAAAGAAAGCACTTAACCCATGCCATTAAAGAAAAGAAAGCTGTTAACCCATGCCATTTAAAAAAGAAAGTGGTTAACCCATGCCATTTAAAAAAAAGAAAGTGGTTAACCCATGCCATTTAAAAAAGAAAGCAGTTAACCCATGCCATTTAAAAAAAGAAAAGCAAAAGGGAATATTTAACCCATGGCCATTTAAAAAAAGAAAGGGTTTAACCCATGCCATTTAAGAAAAGAAAGCAAAAAAAGTTAACCCATGCCATTTAAAAAAGAAAGCAGTTAACCCATGCCATTTGTTTAAAAAAAGAAAAAAAAATTGGGGTTAACCCAATGCCATTTAAAAAAAGAAAGTGGTTAACCCATTGCCATTTAAAAAAGAAAAGCGGGGTTTAACCCCATTGCCAATTTAAAAAAGAAAAGCAGTTTAACCCAAAAATTGCCATTTTTAAAAAAGAAAGGGGTTACCCAATGCCCCATTTGAAAAAAAAGAAGGGTGTAACCATGCCATTTAAAAAAAAGAAAGCACTTAACCCCTGCCATTAGAGAAAATTAAAGCGTTAAAAGCCCAAATGCCTTTAAAAAAAGAAAGGGGTTTAAACCCCATGCCATTTGAAAAGAAAAAAGAAAGTGGTTAACCCGATGCCTTTAAAAAAAGAAAGGGGTTAACCCATGAATTTAAAAAGAAAAAAAGGGGTTAACCCCAATGCCATTGAACCAAAAGAAAGGGGTTAACCAATGCCCATTTAAAAAAGAAAGCCACTTAACCCAAATGCCATTAAAAGAAAAAAAGCTGTTAACCCATGCCATTTAAAAAATAAAGAAAGTGGTTAAACCCTGGGCCATTTAAAAAAGAAAGCAACCCGTACCCTTGCCATTTAGAAAGAAAAGAAAGCTTGTTAAACCCATGTCCATTTTAAAATTTAAGAAATGGTTAACCCAAATGCCAATTTAAAAAAAGAAGGGTTTAACCCATGCCATTTTAAAAAAAAAGAAAGGGGTTCCCCATGCCATTTAAAAAAAAAGAAAAGTTAACCCTTAACCCTGGCCATTAAAAAAAGAAATTGGTTAACCCATGCCATTTAAAAAAAAGAAAGGGGTTAACCCATGCCATTTAAAAAAAGAAAGCAGTTAACCCATGCCATTTAAAAAAAGAAAAGCACTTCAAACCCCATGCCATTAAAGAAAGAAGCTGTTAAACCCCCATTGCCATTTAAATAAAGAAAAGTGGGTAAACCCCCAGCCTTAAAGAAAAGAAAACGGTTTAACCCAGCCATTTGAAATAAGTGTTAACCCCATTGCATTTTAAAAAAAGAAAGCATTAACCCATTGCCATTAAAGAAAAAGAAGGCGGGGTTAAGGCCATGCCTAAACAAAAAACACACTAAAAAAAGATGCATTTTAAAAAAAAAAGAAAAGCGATTAACCCATGCCATTTAAAAAAAGAAAGCACTTAACCCATGCCATTAAAGAAAAGAAAGCTGTTAACCCATGCCATTTAAAATAAAGAAAGTGGTTAACCCATGCCATTAAAAAAAAGAAAGCACTTAACCCATGCCATTAAAAAAGAAGTGGGTTTAACGCCATGCCATTTAAAAAAAAGAAAGTGTGGTACCCATGCCATTTAAAAAAGAAAGCAGTTAACCCATGCCATTTAAAAAAAGAAAGCAGTTAACCCATGCCATTTAAAAAAAGAAAGGGGTTAACCCATGCCATTTAAGAAAAGAAAGCAGTTAACCCATGCCATTTAAAAAAGAAAGCAGTTAACCCATGCCATTAAAAAAAGAAATTGGTTAACCCATGCCATTTAAAAAAAGAAAGTGGTTAACCCATGCCATTTAAAAAAAGAAAGCGTTTAACCCATGCCATTTAAAAAAGAAAGCAGTTAACCCATGCCAGTTTAAAAAAAAGAAAGTGGTTAACCCATGCCATTTAAAAAAAAGAAAGTGGTTAACCCATGCCAGTTAAAAAAAAGAAATAGGTTAACCCATGCCATTTAAAAAAAGAAACCGGTTAACCCATGCCATTTAAAAGAAAGAGATCAGTTAACTCATGCCCGTCAAAAAATAAGAAATGGTTTAACCCATGCCATTTAAAAAAAAGAAAGCAGTAAACCCATGCTATTTAAAAAAAGAAAGTGGTTAAAACCATGCTATTTGAAAAAAAAAGCGGTTAACCCATGCCAGTTAAAAAAAGGAAGCGGTTAACCCATGCCATTTAAAAAAAGGAAGTGGTTAACCCATGCCAGTTAAAAAAAAGAGAAACCGGTTAACCCATGCCATTTAAAAGAGAGCAGTGAACTCATGCCCGTCAAAAAAAAAAGAAATGGTTTAACCCATGCCATTTAAAAAAAAGAAAGCAGTAAACCCTTGCTATTTAAAAAAAAGAAAGCGGTTAACCCATGCTGTTTGAAAAAAAAAGCGGTTAACCCATGCCAGTTAAAAAAAAAGAAAGCGGTTAACCCATGTCAGTTAAAAAAAAAAGAAAGCGGTTAACCCATGTCAGTTAAAAAAAAAAAAAAAAGAAAGCGGTTAACCCATGCAAGTTAAAAAAAAGAAATGATGGAAGAACTTGCTGTATGACCAAGAAGAAAATACATGCAAGAACCTGATTCCACAACTTGGTAGAGAAGGAAAATAAAGTCAGAGAATTACTGATTTCCACAGTCAGTATGGGAGGAGGTTGTCCTGAGACCATGACGAAGCCGTCTGATAGAAGGAGAAACTCTTATCTGGAGCTCATTGAAAGAATGACCAAAGTGTAAACATAAAATACAAGATGCAAATGGATAGATTCTGTCAAGAGCAAACGCAGCCCTAGGTTAATAGAGTGAGTCTCTCAACGCTATGTTAAATGTTCAAGTGATAGTATAAGTTTGAGAAAACCATAGAAATCACTGCAGAGAAGGTACAACAGTCTGATTTGGCTCCTGGAATTGATAGGATTACAAGTCAGATGCTGTGGCGTGGTCGTAACAGCAGTTCCATATTATAAAGGTGAAAGTTAGAGAAGAGTGCATGATTATTGGGGCATTGAGTATGGTATAATTTATAATCAGAATGCACGGTAGATAACTATAGGATTGATCGGGAAGACCAGAGGTGGTTTAGGTGAGGAGGACGGTATTTGGATCACGCTTTTGTAACAAGAAAGCTATGTGTGAAGTCTGAGAGTTAAAGACAAAGCTGTGTGTTGCATACGTGACCTACTGGCGGAATTTCACCGAGGCAACATTTTGGCAACTTGTGGCATGCTACATTGTCGCATACACAAAGTATGTTTCCACCAATTCAACAGAAGGCAACGTGTAGCACGCAACTGTGTGGCATGCGACAGACTGCAACTTGCCGTATAACCCGACGCCTGTTGCCTAAGTGTTGAACGCCTTCCCATCAGTCGCGGGAAGGATTCGATGTTGAAAGGAACAAGATGAGTTGGTCGCAAAAAAAAAAATCGTAGAATATATAGAAGAATGCAATGGGGAGGGTGTTTCGGGTTGACGGTAGAAGGTGAGAGAAGGTAGAAGGTACTATGAATTAGAGACTGGGAAGAGACGTCTGCGGAATCCGGTGTGGGATTGTTTGAAATAATGGGAAGCCAGCTCTCGTTTATGAAAAGTTTAAATGCTGCATATGAATGGAAGAATGGTTGTAGCTACCGAGATTAATTATTTTCGTAGCATGTGTGGGCCTACAAAGAACTGGAAGTGAGAAAAATAGATACCGAGGAGTGTTAAGTAGGTTAGCATAGGTACAAGGTGGAGCAGAGGGTTATGATCTCTCGTGGTCATATATGAAAAGAATTCAGGATGACAGGTTAGTGAAAAGGAATATAAGCCGGATGTGGTAGGAGTGGGGACTCAAGGAAGATCTAGAAGGTACTTTATAGATGAGGTGCAGAGAGGGAAAGGCTTTCTTTGATATCCAGAAACAGCAAAATCGTGTTTGCAAGATCAAGATCAGTGACAGTGTGTGTGTGTGTGTGTGTGTGTATAGAGCGTTTCGATGCATTGCTGGCGAACGTTCTCTGTAGGTGTATCATGTATGAGTATGGCAGTAACCTTTGTGTTGTTTAATTCATGGAGCCACCTCTTGTTAGGGGTAGCAGCTCTATGTTGATTGTATATATATATATATATATATATATATATATATATATATATATATGTGTGTGTGTGTGTGTGTGGTGTGTGTGTGTGTGTGTTATTTGTGTGTGTATGTATATATAGTACGTATATATATATATATATATATATATATATATATATATATATATATATATATATACATATATATATATATATATATATATGATATATATATATATATATATTATATACATATATATATATATATATATATATATATATATATATATATATATATATATATTGGTGGCCGGACATATGCGTACTGGCCATGCATGGAAGTACTTTTTTTGTTAATTGTTGATAATTAACCTTATGTTATATGTGTATATATGTATATATTTATATATTTATATATATTTGTTATGTGTGTATTTATGTTTATATACGTACATGTGTCTGTGATGATGGCAGTAGCAGGCTCATTCCTGAAAATAAAATTAGCTAAGGAAACTGGTACTGCCTAGAAATCCTCCTCCCAGCTCCTTACGTGAAAAACGTATATGTGCAAAAAAAAAAAAAAAAAAAAAAATACGTGCGTGTACTTGTGCATATTTTGCAGATAAAAGTACGCGGATCCACTTAACAATTTTCACATGTCGTTTGTCTCCTAAGAATGAAGTTGTGGTATTCGTATGAAACTTTCCGAGAGGTGAATTCCTCCAGGTATCAGAATTTGTCCGGAAACGGGTTTAGTAGTAAACGTCTGACGCGCAAAGTTAAGTTATTACCATTCATATTGGAATGCTGTAGTAGTACATGCGTCTAGCGCGTCGAGAACCAATACTGTTCTAGGCCCATATGCTGCACGATCCGTAACAATACATACAGGCGACCACTCAGAGAGAGAGAGAGAATTTCTCTTTCATTTTCGTTTATCATGCCTCTTTTCATTTTGTGGCCTTTCTCCTGCCCTGTCCGACTGTCAGGTAAAGAAACTAGACTAGACCGGTGTGCTATGCAAGTGAAAGGAAAATTCAATAAACTGGAGGCCGAAGAAAGCTAGACACTTTTTTTTTTTTTCCCTCTCTCTGCGGACTGAATTCTTTCTCTTTTTAACTGGCGCGCGCTCGCTCTTACTCCCACGCACGTACAAGGCCTATGTGATGAAGAAAACGACTTTTCTTCTGGTTTTTCATCAGAAAAGATCTTCCTTCCGGCCTGGCACGCTGCTTTTAAACAGCCTTTACAAAATTCTTATCATCATGTAATTAAATTCTATGAATGGTGAAAGAAGTGTTCCTATCCCACTTCATCTTCGTGCTTCCGGAAGCTTTCCTGTACCCCATTCGTTATGTTTCTCACGAGGAACATTGTTCCTCAGCTCCCATTGACATCTCTAACAAGTTGCGTACAGTAGTAGCTTGAAATTACGTTCTGTATGAATTATGTCTATTGAAACTGGTTGTGAACTGCTCACTTGTATTGGGGTTGTACTGTTCTGTACGTTTTCTACTTCGTGAACGAGTCATGATGTTTGTACACAAGCGGGGTGAGTAACAATCCTTTGAAACGTAGACATAATTACTCACTCAAACCCCTAAATCCTGTTCGCCGAGTTTTTCATACATTTACCAATAGGCTAAATTTTTTTCCAATGTCTATGAATACCTACAATCATGACTAAAATATGTCGAGTAGATTGCAATGCCATTGTAGGTTTCGTCCTCAGTAAAGGTTCATTGTTAATAATTGTATGATTTGTATTTTCACTATTCCCTTTCTTGCTTTTTTTATGTGATATATAATGATCCTTTGATTCGGCAGTCTGTGCTTCTCTCTCTCTCTCTCTCTCTCTCTTTCTCGTGTTCTATTTCCTGTTACTCTCACCATCCTATTCTGTCCCCATTTCTAACGGTCCTCATTGAACGAAACTTTTCCCCGTATAGGCCTAATGTACAAACCGTGTTGAAAAATTTCTTTTCATTTTACCTCGTTTTCCAGTAACAAAAATGGACTTTTCGTAACTTTCGTAGCACAGTTTTCGAATTAGCTTTTGTTATTGCTCGTCTAAAAAAAAGGGGGGGGAACGTTTTGTAATTGAGCATTACAATTTTTCCTCTAATTTGTGTTTTCGAGCGAGGTCGAAAAGGGGGAATTGGAATATAAGCGTGAAAGTATTGGTATGGAATTGTAATTCGCATTTTTGCCATTTTCTTTAGCAACGTTTTATAGAATAATAATAATAATAATAATAATAATAATAATAATAATAATAATAATAATAATAATAATAATGGGCACAATTTTCAGTGTCGAAAATGATAACAATGATTGCAGGTCCACAATAATATCGCATGTGAAGTATATAAAGTGTTTAATGATAATAGCTTTCGAACCCTGCACCAGGTTCATCCTCAGCAACCGTGAACATTATGAATTTAAAAATCTTTCGAAGTAAACTTCTGATACGACAATTATTCCACTATGACGAACGCAAATGAAGGAAGCGCTCAACACCCACTAGGTGATTCCGTTTGTTGTTCGATTCCTGCTGTTATTCTGCTGGAACGTCTTGTTGGCTGTGATGATGCTGCACGGCGTTCCCTTGGCGATGCGGCCGCAACAATGCTGGACATCACGTCCCCCGTGCTGTAATCTGTCTGAGGGAGGAGCAGCAGAAGATGGGGGGCGGCATCAGGCGGAGCAAAAAAACAGAGCTTGTCTTAAGATTAAAATTTTGAACAAAGTTTTTAAGAATGCAATAATTGACTAATGGGTCTTCCCCAACGAACGACTTGTTACCGTAAAAAGCTTGTCCTAAGTTTATGGCGGCACCTTCCACTAGTCTTCTTGTTTGGACATTATTTTTAAAAATTATGTTAGATCCATCCCAATTCGGTCTATGGTTGTTCTTAAAAGCATGGGAGACTATTGCATTGTTCTGTGCATGAAGTGCATATGCTCGTTTGTGCTCCTTTAATCGGGTCGGTAATCCTCTTCCACTTTCTCCAAAATATTTTTCCTTGCAGTCATGACAGGGGAGGGGGGGTTTCGTATACTCCCGGAATGATAGTATTCTTATCGTTATTGTTGTTTCTGATTAGTTTATGGCTAATGTGTTTGGGTATTTGAAAACTATTTTGGTATCTTTTTCTGGCTACTGTTAACGTAATTACATAATTTGTCGAGGTTGGGATTAAATGGGAGGGGTAAGAATCTGTTGGGTTTTTCCTTGGGGTTGTTAACAGGACGATAAAATGCTTTCTTAGCTCGTGAAATGGCTTTGTCAATAAAATGATCGGGGTATCTAGTCCTCTAAAAGCTTGATCGTATGTGCTGAATTTCTTCTCCATCGACAAACTCCGGTCGCATATTTTTAAAAAAGGCACGTAGGGCAAAGTTCATACTACATTGCTCTTAATGTTATTAGCATGGAATGAATAAAAATGTATGTAACTTTCTGGAGTTGGTTGTTTTGCGATACACCGAGAATTGAAATTTATAATTATTGTGATCTCTAATAGACTAGTACGTCCAAAAAAGGTAGCTTATAATCTACTTCTCTCTCTATTGTGAATTTTATGGAGGGGAGAATACTGTTGGCTATTTCTAATAATCTGTTTAAGTTCTATCGTTTCTTCGGATGACAACGAATATATGTCGTCTACATACCTAACCCAGAGCAATGGTTTAATGTATCATCACACCTGTTTAAGATTTCCCTTTCACAAATCAATACATAGATTTGCAAGTACGGGGACAAGGGGGAACCCATAGCTACACCTTCCTTTTGGGCAAATCCTTGGTTATTGAATTGGAACACTGTTGAGGTTACGGCAATAATTTAATAAGTGCAAAGAATTGGTCTACTGGAATAGGAAAACTAATGTTGCCAAGATCATGTTTCTTTCTTTAGATTAGTTAGTACATAGTTCCAAGGGGACATTTGTAAACAAAGCCGTAACATCAAGGAACACAAACGGCATATGCACTTCATGTCACAAGAACAATGCAATAGTCTCCCAATGATTTTAAGAACAACCATAGACCGAATTGGGATGGATCTAACATAATTTTTTTAAAAATAACAATGTCCAAACAAGAAGACTAGTGAAGGTGCCGCCATAAACTTAGGACAAGCTTTTTACGGTAACAAGTCGTTCGTTGGGGAAGACCCATTAGTCAATTATTGCATTCTTAAAAACTTTGTTAAAATTTTAATCTTAAGACAAGCTCTGTTTTTTCTTTTTTCCGCCTGATGCTGCCCCCTCTTCTGCTCTCCTCCCTCAGACAGATTACAGCACGGGGGGACGTGATGTCCAGCATTGTTGCGGCCGCATCGCCAAGGAAACGCCGTGCAGCATCATCACAGCCAACAAGACGTTCCAGCAGAATAACCAGCAGGAATTCGAACAACACGGAATCACCTAGTTGGGCTGTTGAGCGCGTTCCTTCATTTGCGTTCGTCATAGTGGAATAATCCTATTCAGAAGTTTACTTCGAAAGATTTTTTAAATTCATAATGTCCACTTTGCTGAGGATGAACCTGGTGCAGGGTTTCGAAAGCTATTATCATTAACACTTTATACTCACATGCGATATTATTGTGGACCTGCAATCATCAATAATAATAATAACTAATAATAATAAATAATAATAATAATAATAATAATAAAATAATAATAATTATTATTATTATTATTATTATTATTATTATTATTATTATTATTATTATTATTATTATTATTATTGGATAAACTAAATCCACACTTAGTTATGGGTACTTAAGGGCATAGAACCCGATTCCCGAAAGCTCTTTGCATAGTGATTTATTTTTAAATATACGTACCCATAAATAACTGTGGATTTGCTTCTCCATTTCAAGACTCGTATTATTATTATTATTATTATTATTATTTTTTTTTTTTTTTTTTTTTTTTTTGCTCTATCACAGTCCTCCAATTCGACTGGGTGGTATTTATAGTGTGGGGTTCCGGGTTGCATCCTGCCCCCTTAGGAGTCCATCACTCTTCTTACTATGTGTGCCGTTTCTAGATCACACTCTTCTGCAGGAGTCCTGGAGCTACTTCAGCCTCTAGTTTTTCTAGATTCCTTTTTCAGGGATCTTGGGATCGTGGCCTAGTGCTCCTATGATTATGGGTACGATTTCCACTGGCATATCCCATATCCTTCTATTTCTATTTTCAGGTCTTGATACTTATCCATTTTTTCCCTCTCTTTCTCTTCAACTCTGGTGTCCCATGGTATTGCGACATCAATGAGTGATACTTTCTTCTTGACTTTTGTCAATCAACGTCACGTCTGGTCTGTTTGCACGTATCACCCTATCCGTTCTGATACCATAATTATTATTATTATTATATTATTATTATTATTATTATTATTATTATTATTAATGTCTTATTTTGGTGTTATACCCAGTCATCCGGAAAAGTAAATTTTGAAACTGTTAAAAACAAATATAGACGACATTCCTTTTTCCTGGGTTTACATATAATTTTTTTTTTAGTGGGGGAGGGTATTTTAGGGGGGGCGGTCTCCCCAGAAAGAGATATATTTTTTTTTACCCGTTTTCTTTTAGTTTTTCCTGTGACGTATATGAAGCAACTCATAATTTTATAGAATGAGACGATATCCATGCCTTAATTGTTTTTCTTCTCTTTATTTGTTCTGTTGTTGTTATTTTATTAATTAATTTTTTTTTTTGCTCTTTGTTAAAGAAAAGGTAAAACTTAATTCGTTATATTGCATAATTTGTTACACGATGTATTTCTGTCATGTGTCATACATAAAGTATCACATGTGAGCGTTATGTTACACAGTTATTTCATATTTTTAACTATGATTTTCTCTCTTATTTCTTCATGTGCCAGACATGTGTCAGATATAAAGCATCGAAAGTGGATTTTCTCTCTTATTTCTTCATCTGTCGTCAGATACGAGTCAGATATCAAATATCATAAATCAGCAATTCCAAAACAAGTATTTATGAATTTAAATGGAATTTATGAAATCTCTAATACAGTTTTGTACGAACCCGTTGTTTCTGAGAGTTAGATTAAAAGCTGATTGTTATAGTTCGATGCTTCGTTTATGCCACAGAATTCCGTTGTAGGAAAATACTATTATGAAACATGTGTGTTTTTTTTTTTTTATGGAGGGGGGGGGGGGAGATTGGGTCTTTTTTTCATAACAGAAAATTCCATTACCATTGACCCTAAAACCCCATTGTTATCTCTTTTGGCCAATTCTAGTAGCCTGGTGATCAGTCATGTGACATGAATTCCTTAGGATTAAAGGTTCCAGGGTCTTTTGGGCCTCGGCACTATTTCACAGACGAGATGGATGATGCCCTTAAGGATTCCCAAATTTCTTGATCAGGAAGTTTCGCCATATTTTGACCTGCTGTGTTTACAGATATCCTAGGCATGAAAAGCTCTGATAAGTTGTATTTAATATTAAGACTATTCTTCAAGGGTTTAGGGTTCCTATATATATGCATATATATATATATATTATATATATATAATATATATTATGCTGAAATCTCCTGTACAATCTTCATAAGAGTTGGGCTACTGTGATCACTTGATGCGCATTCTCCGGTGCCCTCTGAGAGCTAAAAGTACGTACTTGAGATGTGTATATATATATATATATATATATATATATATATATATATATATATATATATATATATATATATTTGAAATAATGGACACAAGAGATATGTTTTAATAGAAAGATTTATGGAACGAACCGCTGTCTCCCTCGTGACGAACCAACGCTGGTATGTCTGTGATATACGTTCTCATGGTGTTTCATTATTTTCAATATACATATATATATATATATATATATATATATATATATATATATATATATATATGTATATATGAAAGTTTTCGTATATCATAAAATGAAGATCCCAGGGACCTAGATATTGCCATGTCACTGCTCCAGGAATATCTAAACATCCAATGACCCGGAAGCGTCATTATCTTGGGTCACAAAAGTCTGAATGACCTTTATGCGAAAACGCTATGCGCTATAGATATTGATGCTCGAAAACCCTTTAACCCGAAGATTTTAACAACTTTGGGCCTGAACTTCCTAAAGGACTTATGTGGTTCCGGTGATCTAAAAGACCCCTAATGACTTCTTGTTCTGAACCACAAAGTATTCTTGAGTCGATGTCACTGTTGACCTGAGGATTTCAGCAATTGTTTCCCCGTGAAGTTTTCAGTAACCACATGGTGCTATATAGCTTCTTTTAACACGAAGTTTCGAGACCTGTCCTGATCTAAAAGCCCAGTACTTTTTGTCTAAAGGCTCTGAAATCATTTGATCTGAGCTTACGTCTCGACAGTTTTGTGCTTTGAAGCGCCATCTCATTTGGACGTAATTTATTTTCGCGAATTTCCCATTTTATATTTTATACTGTTTCCTTTACTGGGATGTAGTATTGCGTATACCTTAGAGATTATCGATCAGTTTGAGTTATCAGTTCACATTTTCTTTTTCTATTCATTTTTTCATTTTCATTTCATCTCTATTCCAAGTGTACCTAACTCCGAGTGAAACAACCTAACATATCCAAGGAATTCAAGAAAAAATGGAGATTTGGTTTTGAAATGCACAGCCATAATTTACTGCAGACATTTGAATTCATTGCTGGTGTCTGAAATCGACGGTTGAAACTACCTTAGAGTTTCAGTGAACATATGCAAATAATGGATCTATGGCAGTTAGGTTTTTTTTTGCTCCCAAATAAATAATTTTACGCCACTGGCCAGTCCTTGTTCAAAAGTATGAGGCAGTATTTATTATCCTTAGAGTCGCTCGTGTGTCAAATGCTTCGGGAAAGCAGAGTTGATGGAAAATACCGGATTCTTCAGTCACTGGGAAAAATGAATGCCGGTCCACGGTTCTATAGAGCTCATTTATTTGGATTGTGCATCGCATTTTCTGACAAATCATTTATTGTTATGTAAACCAGAGAGAGAGAGAGAGAGAGAGAGACGGGGGGGGGGGGGGGGGGGGGGGGGGGGGGGGGGGGGGGGGGGGGGGGGGGGGTGGGGGAGAATCGGGCCAAACTAATAGCACATTAGTCATACTTCAACCTCAGGGAGCAAACAGAGACTGTGATATTGGAGGGAAAGGAAACCTGTTATGCCCTGAACATGACCAAGCAATAAAGTGGGGCTTGTTCTATTTTAGAAGCTAGGGTAACTTATCATCTTCTTTTTCTTTCAGTAACCGATAAACTTTCCGCTTATTTCTGACTTTTTGTTACATAGTAAGTAGAACACTCCAGTCAAAGAACAAACAGGCCGCCTTACGTAGACAACGACCGTAATGAAAGGACATCTTTAAATATGAGAAACACTCGGCATCATAAGGAGATTGAGAGCTTTTTAGGCAGAGATTTCAGAGGAGAGAGAGAGAGAGACAGAGAGAGAGAGAGAGGAGAGAAGAGAAGAGAGAGAGAGAGAGAGAGAGAGAGAGAGAGAGGAGAATACAGCACTTATCTCTCCATAGGACACTGTAAATTTATTTTCCTATCTGTGAAGGGGTAAGAGCAATATGAACGAAAAAAAGTGTAAGGTTTCAGTAGTACCAGTATCATGAAAAAACGTTTCCATTTTCTTCAGTTACGGAGAGAGAGAGAGAGAGAGAGAGAGAGAGAGAGAGAGAGCGAACATAAATAGGCACTTTCCCTTAGCACCTGGTTGGACGTATGTCTACCGTTCCTCCTCCTTTTTCCTGTCTGTTTTCTCCCTCTGTGGAAGCTGTCATTTTCCTTCTGGCTCGTTGTCTGTGGTCTTAGGCGTTGCGGGAGCCTATAGAAATCAGGAGAAATCCAAGGGACATCACGGAAACCTGTTGGAGGAACCTCCTTCTCCTCCTCCTCCTCCTCCTTTCAGCTGAGCCGGCCTTCTTTGCTTCTTTGCTGGTATTTTTATTTCTTTCTTCTTCTTCTTCGGGAAGACCACCGTCTGCCGTGGGAGAAACTTTGATTTCTGTCTTTATTCATGTCAGGGAGACATTTTGGTCTGATATCGTTTTGTAGAACTGTTTCAAGTTAAATTTTTTCTTGTCCACCCAGATTCTTTTTTTCTATAAATTGTTTCTTGTCCACCCAGATTCTTTTTTTTCTATTTTCTTTGGCCACTCTATGTATCCCATATATGATTTTGGATATACCTTAACGTGGACCACAGATTTGATTTTTGCTTAGAGGGCTTTATACTTTTTATTTCCTGGGAACATTGCAGCATTGTACTGTAAACATTACTTGACATTTTTCTTTCCTTTTTTTAAGCCGAATTTATTCGGCGTCCTCTCATTTCTTCAACTCTGACTTTTTCTTCAATTCCTTTCTGTTGTGTCTCAGAAAGTCGAGATACGGATGCCGATTTCCTTAGACCTCTGCTGCTGTCGTCTTGTCAATGGATCTCGATGTTTTTTTGTTATTTGTTATGCTATGAATGAATTAAATGTACATTCCGTAACTTTTCAATCCCTCAGATTGGGAGAGTAGCCTATATGGCTGAACACTCAATTTGATTTTAAGAAAAATCTAATTTTCTCGTATCTTGATTAATTTTCGTATATGCAGATTTAAGTAACCAGTAGAAGGTGTTTCATTGTGATATTTAAAAAGCAGATAAAAGGTGGAAGTCATTACCTTTGCTTAATATATTCTTCCACGCCCCTTTTCCCTTACATACTACCAGTTCCTTCGACCTCGTTGCTACTTCCGAGCTCCTTAGAAAATGCAGCTCAGTTTAATTGACACCCTGCGTGGGGCGTGTTAATGAAGGAGACCATCCCCCCCCCCCCCCCCCCCCACCCCCCCCCCCCCCCCCCCCCCCCCCCCCAGCCCCCCCCCCCCCACCCCCCCCCCCCCCCTTTTTTCTTCCCCTTTTGTTTTTGTTTAGACGAGATATGTTCCTCATTTCTCTGCAGCCAGGTTTTTACTCTCTCTCTCTCTCTCTCTCTCTCTCTCATACTTCATCATCATCGTCGGCACAAAGGAAAGAATTATCTCTGATGTCATTTACATTTCTTCCCGCTGCTCATTTGTTTCCCTTGTGGACTTTATTTCCCTCCAATTCTACATTTCTATCAATAAAAGGGAATGCGAGATAATGTCAGATTATTGAACAGTGGCTCGGTCTGATGGCACTCGGAGGAGAACCTTTCAGAACCTTTTAGAAACTTTCAGAACTTTTTAGAAAATTTAACAACGTTTGAGAACCCTTCGGAACACTTTAGAACATTTTAGAAACTTTCAGAACGTTTTTAATCTTGTAAAACGTTTTATAGCCTTTCAGAATCTCTTAGAACCCTTCAGAATTTTTCAGAGCCTTTTATAACATTTCAGAACCTTGCAGAACCCTTCAGAACCTTTTAGAAAATATCAGAACGTTTGAGAACCTTTCAGAACATTTTATAACCCTGAAGACCCTTTTAGAACCCATGAGAACGTTTTAGAAACTGCAGAACCTTTCAGACCAATTTAGAACCTTTCAGAAGGTTTCAGAACTTTCCAAAATTTCTTATAATCTCTTAGAACCATTCAAAACCTTCCATAATCTTATAGAACCTTTCCCCATAATCTTTCAGAACCTTTTAAAACCTCTCAGAACCTTTCAGAACCTTCCATAACCTCCTATAATCTCCTAGAACCTTCCATACTCTTTCGGAACCCTTTAAACCCTCCCAGAACCTTTTAGAACCTTCCATAATCTTTTAGAACCTTTCCCCATAATCTTTCAGAACCTTTTAAAACCTCTCAGAACCTTTCAGAACCTTCCATAACCTCCAATAATTTCCTAGAACCTTCCATACTCTTTCAGAACCCTTTAAACCCTCTTAGAACCTTTCAGAACCTTCCATAACCTCTTATAATCTCTTAGAACCTTCCATACTCTTTCGGAACCTTTTAAACCCTGCCAGAACCTTTTAGAACCTTTCAGAACCTTCCATAACCTCTTATAATCTCTTAGAACCTTCCATACTCTTTCAGAACCTTTTAAACCCATTTAGAACCTTCCAGGGTCTTTTAGCCGTATGGAATCCTCCAAGGTCCCGGACAAGACAATATAAGCCTAAAGTTGCCGAAAGTCTTCGTTGCATCTTCCTTTCCTTTTACGTTGTTTAAAAAGAGAAAAAAAAAAAACTAGAAAAAAAAGAACGAGAATGCAGATGGAACATCGCTGTCGTCTCCAGGGACGGCGACGAAGGGAAGGGAGATGCCTCTATACCTCTTCTGTTTCCTCAGGTTCCCGGCTCCCAATACCCGTAGAAGACGCCCCACCGGGAGGTAATTAAAGTCAATGCTGCTTTCGTATCGTTAGGATAAACATTTGTATTGTTAATACTTGTATTAGTGTAGCAATTTACTTTTCCTAGAGGTAGTTGAACGATCTACAAAGGACAACTGGGCTTGTTCCATATGAATAGGGTTCATCTTCTGGATAATAATAACAATAATAATAATAATTAATAATAATAATTGGAAACAAGCAAAAGAACAGATACAGAGGCTAAAGATCCTGTCCGTTCCGTTCACCTCGACCATCGAAAGAACAATATATTTTTTTTTTCTCCCTTGCATTTTTAAGCAAGCAAGGTAATATCTCAGCAGTTTTAGATGACATTATAATATATATATATATATATACATATATATATATATATACTATATATATATATAATATATATATATATATATATATGCAGAAGCCAGGTACTATGTCGTACCTCTAAGTAAATGGGGATACAATCCACAATGAAGTAACAAGACCACAGTTGATGGTCGAAAGCTTTAATCCTGTACAAGAAATATATATTTTAAACTACAAGAGGATTTTACTTCATTGTGGATTGTATCCCCATAGTATATATATATATATATATATATATGATATATATAATATATTCCTTAGTGGTGTTGAATAATTTTCTCTCGTATATAAAAACTTTCGCCGGTACCCTTCGGAATCCTATCACAAGCAACTGGAACAATTCTCCTTTTGTTGATATTGTTTTTCTTTGCTGAAAGGTTGATGATGCCTTTAAATTATTGTTATTGCTGTTCCTGTCTAATCGCAGTAGTTGCTTGAGGGTAAATTCAGCTAAATACCTTGAAGAATTGCAACTGAAAGTCGGTTCGGGAGACTCATGAAACCTCTATGACTCAAGCACGGTATCCCGAGGGGCTTTGCACGTGATTCTTGCCGATTCCACTGCGAGAATGTTGCCCGAATTCCATGTAAATCCTGTGGCCATCTTTGAAATCCATTCCTGTCGGTTCCCGCGCATAAATGTTCCCCAGTGAATCCCTCTGCGATCCGTGTTTTCAACGCAAATCCAATCAAATCCATTCTAACTCGTTCTGTATTCGAATTGCGTCAGACTTTTTGTATTTCCGTCCTAGTCTTAAGTTAATCCTTCTTGATCTGAAAGCGAATCTTCGTCGTACATGGAAATCTTCTGTTACTGTAGATATGACAGCTTTGTGAGTGTACTGTGTCGTCCGTATACCTGTGAGTAAAATTCTCGTGTCCCTTATGGTAAATCTTGGGCGATTTTTTGAGACTTACTCCGGCCCTTTCAGTGTACTCAGGTAAAAAAAAAAATACAGTATGTCTACAACTATCGTACGCGTGTGCGTGCTTCTTTGTTTACATTTGACCTTTACTATAAAAATAAAAAATTCTATATCTGTTGCAATGTCGAATTATTGGCCATTTTCTTTTAAGCAGAATTTTGACAATTTTTCACACTACTTCGTTGCTTGCTGCAAGCTATTTCACAGTGGTCAAAACAGTCGGAAGCACTTTTTGATCTCTTTCAATAATCCTTGCAGTAAATTCCAGAGGTGATTAAAATCTGACATCATTACTTTTTTTAACCATTAATCCTCCATAACACCACAAAGGAGAGTTTAAGACGCACAGATTTTGCTTTCTTCTTGTGATTTCACATTAATTACATGAGGTATGATCAGTTTTGAGGTTATTCCAGTAATAATATTTGTATCCATTGAATATTCAAGTTAGTTCTCTTTATCGCTTCAATGATCACCTCCATGATATTTATATTTATTATTGATGGCATCTCTGATGGGAGGTTAGTGTCTAGAAATCCATACTTGACGCATTATTTACAGCAACGCCTTCCCATCACTTACGGGCCGGCCTAGTCTATACCAACCGCTTTAAAAAAATTGAGTTATATTGAGTTGTACTGAGAAATGATTGATACTTTAAAGTGCCATTAATATTCTTTAAATAAAGTTGACGTGTCGTATTCATTTATAATGAGGTTTATTGACACAGTTCGTTTATTAAGTACGTTCACTTCAGAACTGAGACACGATAATTCAGTTATTCCCAAGAGTCCTTTCACTTTTTCCATTAAAGGATAACTCCCTTTTCTTGATTTGTAAAAACAGATTTTTCTCTCACAGGGCTGAATTTACCGGTTTTCTTAGATCCTGGCTTAACAAACTACAAAAGCAGGTGTTTGGAGTGACTTGGATGATCCTAAGAACTATAACTTTCCTGAAGTCTCAACTCCCATTGTA
Source organism: Macrobrachium nipponense (assembly GCF_015104395.2). NCBI lineage: Eukaryota > Metazoa > Arthropoda > Malacostraca > Decapoda > Palaemonidae > Macrobrachium > Macrobrachium nipponense. The sequence goes on along the minus strand of NC_087205.1, from coordinate 103,888,397 downwards.
GTGGAGTGCGGATCCGGACTGGGAAAAGATGATACGGTTCTCTAGAAGGGAATATTCAGCTGATTTACCCGAAAGAGTTTTACAGCTAATAGAAACTCCTGAACCTTTTACAAAAGTACTTAGGAACAAGTTATGCCATTCGCTAACAGGAAATTCGGAGTTTGCGCGTGTCGTCGCATTTCGCAGCTCGTATTATTTGTTAATCTTACAGCTCATTATGAGAGAACATTTTTGAGCTCATTATAAGAGAAAATATTTGGTTTTATCTGCCTCTTGTAAGGTTAGCGACTATAAATCCTTACTTTCACTCATTCCTGTTTTCCCGTCTGTGTTGATGTCCTTCGTAAAAATCTCCCTGTTACGTCACAGCCTCGAGCTGGGAAACAGAACCAGCGGAAAAGCCTCGCGAGCCGAACAGACAGAAACGCGGGGAAAGGAACAGACAGGGATGCACAGACACAGAGACGAAGAGCAGGAGGACAGAGTGGCCAACACTTCCAGGAAACGGCAGCCCTGTACTAGACATGACACGGCAGTAATTCATTACTTGTAGGGCATTGATAAGTACCGAAATACTGTATGGGGGGGGAAGGGGGGGCGGGTGGGGGGGCGGGAATGATATCTAAAGAAGAGGGGGCTGGAAGGGGGAAGGTGGTGTCGTTGTGCTGGGTGGGTGGGTGGGTGGGTGGGTGGGTGGGTGGGTGGTTTTGGGGTGGGGGAAGATATAGGGAGGAGCTATGAAGGAAGTGAGGGGAAAGGGATACAGAGAGAGAGAAGGAGAGGAGAGAGAGATAGAGAGAGAAAGAGAGAGAGGGGGGAGATGGCCGGAAGAGGGCAGTAGTGTAGGTGTTGGAGCGTCCGGTATGGCGCGGTCCAAGTGACACGCATAATTGTGACTTATGGTACCCCCTCCCCACCTCAAACTCCACGACCCATACCCTCTTCTGACCCACCCTCGCCCCTACCCCCGGCACTCAACAAGATAATGGCCTCGCTTCCTGGATCCATTTCCCCCCCTCCTCCCTCCCCTCTACCAAGTTATCTCTTTAACCCCTCCGTCCCTCCCTACCTCATTCATTCCCTCCCTCTTTTTACACTACTACCTCTCTCTCTCTCTCTCTCTCTCTCTCTCTCTCTCTCTCTCTCAGAGTGGTCTTTACTATAGTCTCTGAAATAACAATCCCATCACGTTATTCATTTGCTCCTGCATAGGAGCAACAAGTCTGATTAATGCCTCGAATGCATCTCTCTTCTCTCTCTCTCTCTTCTCTCTCTCTCTCTCTCCTTTGTAATTATGTTGCAGGATTTTAGGCTCAAAGACTACATTGCATCCTCTGTCGCTGTGTTCCTATAGCCCACCGGCTATTGGGGAACATTGCCAAACCTAACCTGACCTTAGGTAACTTTGATCTTTTTATTGCTCCACTTAATCAAACTTAACCTGTCACTTATCTTATCTAGACTGCTGATGCTTGAAAGGGAAGTTCTGTTTCTGCCTGGAACACTTCATTGTGTGCAGTTCAACGAGTGAATAGAAGTTACAGAACCAGACAAGGCTGTGTGAAGCTAGTTATCATACTCCCAGGGAACGTATGGAGTTTGCATAGCAGATGCCATCTGATTGCGAGGCATGTCACCCTATATTTCTTTCGCCTGGTCAAGCTGTTTTGATGATTGCTAGCTTACACAGTCTGTCTGTGTCGTTTGAAAGGGAATGAAGAGTGTTCAGATCCGAGCAGTGACCTAATTTATTTATTTATTTTTATTTTTTGATCCTACTAATATCTTTTGTATGTGATCTCTAGTCGAAACAAAATATTTCTGTTTTCGTTTTGTCAGGGAGGAAGAATATTTAGAGCTATAATAGTCGTCATTTTGGCATGTTTATCAATGTTTGTCTATCTAATTTTCTTAAAGGGCTTACTTATCGTTTAGGAACGTGGCTTAAAGACATGTACCTTTGCAGGCTGTAAAGAAAATGTAATTTGTTTACGCTTATTATTTGAGGAGCGTATTGGACACAAGTAATATGTCTGTATTTTCTGCGGCACTGTGCTAAATATACTAACATACTTCCAAATTTATCAATATCCAATCTCTTGTATACCGTTTAATAATCAATATTTTACTTTTCTTCTCGTTCCCTTTCAACTTCTTGGCGACACTGGGCCATTTGTTTTAAACTTTCAAATCCTCCACGGTAATTGGAAGTTACTGAGATGTCAAAACGGGAAAAGTTCAACAAACTCAGAGTGGTGGAAGTTCAACTATAGAGCTATAAGTTAGCATTCACGGACATGTAGGTCTATTCAAATAAGACTTTAAGAATTGATTTTTTTTTTCAAGGGATACTTGCAAATCTCATACTCGACCTGTATAATTTTGTGGTTCATGTGATTATGCATTATTTGCCAAAGATTCCCTCCCCACTGACAGTCGCTGACTTGTTTTCTACCTGTTTGTGATATGGATGTGATAAGTTGACAACGTGTATTTATGACATGTTTTTATTGTAGGTTGCACGGACCTCAAGAGTAAGGATTTTGTCAAAGCTTTTGAACGTATAATTTCGGAAAGAAAGTTTGACTTGAGTTCACAAATATGCTCGAACATTAAAAGAATGGTGTTATGACTAAGATATGAAAATCCATTAATGTATTAATATATACAAGGGGGTAAACTTTATACGCTTGCTGAAAGTAACTGACCACTATGAGTCCGCTGGAACAAGTCCTTCAACACTTGCTTGACTTTATGGGATGTGCTATCACATGAATACATCTAAGAAGGCTAGTTTGGCCTGTTAATTTCACTGATATACCCAAACATCAAAGGCCGAAAATACGGGGGAGAAATTCTTCCTGAAACGTTTAACAATAATGGATAATTCAGCTGAGGTTCGAACACTTATTAAAGTGGGTATGTAATGGAGATCCATCACAAGTGGAAAACCATTCAATAATTAGATGGGAGAGCTTGATGTGTTCTGGTTATGGAAGCTGAGCATCAGATTTATAAACCTTATGAATCGTAAAATGTAGTAGGAAGGAGTTAGAGATGTGTATTTCTGGTGATAGAAGTTCACTCTCGACGTTGTTCAGAAGTCAATAATCACTGGTTCCATGCAACGTAAAAACACCATACAAACAAAAATACAATGTCGTAGGAATGAATGAAAGGGAAGGCGCTTCAAAATAGCAAAATGAATGACGTTCATGAAGACGGCCGAGCATAGGATGTCAATCTAACATCTTTGCTTTGCATCATTAGTTTGATCATTCTAGATAATGACTGCACTTTAAGTCACGCTTACAGCCAGATACTAAATGATCTACTGAGACTGTTACACAGCAAAAACCCAAGATTCTTAGGAAGCTGACTTAAAAGGCGATGCAGGGTATATGGTAGGGCCACTAACACCAAAACTATAATACATGAATAAGATGCTTGATAACCTAGCTAAATTTCAGTTTGCAAATGATGGTATATCTAAAGCTGTCCTGGACGCTTTGTAATCAAGAGTCGGTAACTTGTTTTGTTTACATTCAGCGAGTTGAATTGACACAAAAGTTTACCAGAAAACTTGGCAAAAACAAGTCCACATCCATCGCCAAATGTCAAAACTTCAGAGAGATCAGTAAATATCAGTAGTTCACCTGAGTGATTCAACATTTTAGTTCCCTGACATCGTTGAATGTTAGGAGGGTATTTATTTTTTGATAATATCATGGAACGTTCATCTGCATAGTTGATTATCAACACTTTACTAAAACTTTTGACGTTTATTTTTCCACTGACAAAATACTGAAATACAGCAATTGAGATAATGTGGCTTACGACTGATATATATAACTTGGACAACATGGTTGATCGTTTAGAAGATTTTAAAAGAGTTGGTTTAACTAACAACTCATGAGATAGGATGAATGAGCCTTTTAAGCGCGCGCGCGCACAGACACACACACACACAAATTATACTTTATAGCTTCAAATAGATCAAATAAACTATTTTAAACCTTGTCCTTTTCTGTGTCTTGTTATATTATGGCGCTGTAACCTTACCGTACAGTGAAGCAACGGAATGAAATATTATCCAGAGTGAGAGAGAACACGAAATTTTTCCAGATGTCCCCCGACATTAATACAAAGATTGGCATGAAAACGCAAAAAAGGGAGAGAGAGAAGTTTTAACAATTCGTTGTCGAACCATATAAGAGAAGTGATATGTAACACCAGCTGTTGATTTAAAGGTACAAACACTTACATATACACCACACAAACAATACTATGCAAGTATGTATAATTTTCCTTCGGTTATATTCCGCTAAATTGGATTCGTGCTCAATGTCCATCCAACAAAAGGCATTACTTAATTAAGTTTTATTTTTGCCGCATCCCTTCGGCCCCTAACGGCAACCCAGTTTCTTCCTTTTACTGTACCTCTATACATATTCTGTCTTCCAACTTACTTTCCACTCTCTTCTAGCAATTGTTTCATGGTGTGACTGCTTTGAGGTTTTCCTCCTGTTACAGCTGTCAAACATCTCAATTTTCCTAACATATACGAGCTGCATTTTCCACCCGCCATCTCTGTGTCTGTCCCCTGCAGAGTCGCATCCCAATTTTCTTCATTGCCTTTCCCTCCTCCTCCTCCTGCAGAAGGAGTCTACCAGTCGGTTTATGGACGAGACGCTCGGACTCTCCATCGGCCGTCATTAAAGTGGCAATTATCTTCATAAAAGGAGTTGCGGAACAATCTTATATTTGCGGGTTTCCTCGTAAATGGGTTTCTGATAATCAATTAAATAGTCTCCCCTGTAGACAGGCGGGACTGAGAGGGAGAGGGAAAGAAAACGAAGAAGGGGACTCTCCGATTGATTCGCGATTTTTGTTTTTCGAGAAATGGGGAAATCGCTCTGCTTCGTTCCGGACACACAAATGTACTAACTCCTCCCCATACATTGACGATTAGATGCTTCGGTTGTTTCTCTGTTAGCTTTGAATGTGGAGGTTTGGACCGAATAGGGCTTCTGTTTATCGGTATTTTCCTTTAGTCTCCATGAGTTATCTGCTTATTACTATATTCTTTCTTTTTTTCTGCACACGGTGTTGCTTGATAATATGTTGCTACAATAACTATTAGACTGTTGCGTACTTGAAGGCTGTGTTGATTTTATTCTATAGAATAAGGAATATATACGCCAATAAGGAATTTATTACCAAACGAAAACATTTTCCTGTTACATTATTGCACGAGTGACGGCGAGATCTTTCGTCACGTTGGCTTCCTACTCCAGCAGAGGTTGATTACACTCTACGGGAAGTTTTCGTACGGTTTCAATTACAAACCATTTTCCATTTTCTTTGATTTATGCCACAGGACTTCACACTAGATTCTGTAACGTCACAGACTGTTTGCGTGAGGGATGAAAAAAAAAAAAAGGAAGAAAAATAAAAACAGCAATGTTCGTAGTTTTGTATTTTTATTTTTTCCCTCCACCCGCCCGTTTCCGGTTCCTTTTTACGCCATTCGCCCAAATTGTGATAAAGCATCATCGTTCCTTCTTGAAAGCTGCCACAGACAGGAAATAATCGCCGTAAAGATGGCGCTCGCTGCCCAAATATTTCGTACCGAAGTGAAGCCGGAAGTAAGATTCAGGGACGAATTTCGCCTGTATACGTTTCTTTGCAATAGATTTTTTCTTGTTTATCATATTAGAGGTGTACCCTTCATTATTTCCCCCCGATATGCAGCCATTTTGTCTCATTCTTAGGATGGGGAATGACCAGCCTACGAATGGATCCAAATGGCTGGTTGTCAGGAGAAACAACGAAGTATTCGTAAACTATTCTGTTACATTGACATGACATAATTGACACACCAATCATTGACATGGCATTATTATTGACACCAAGAATTTTGGAGCCTCTTCCAGCATTTTCCTGAAGCTGAGACACTTTATGTAAAAACTAAACAATCGAAATCAGAGTCATATTCCCGTGAATTGTATTGTCAATTACGGTAAAAATGGAACAGAAAGAGCATTTTCAAAATTGAGTCTGACATTTTCTTATCTCGTTCTAAAGACTAAGGCTTCAGCGCTCTGAATGAAGAGGCTTCAAGAGAAGCGCCTGTGTAGTAATTGCATTTGGAATTATAGTTCTGATTAAAATTCCCGAAATTGTTCAGTGCTGAATACGCTTTCGTATCTCATCGCAGTTTGTTTTAATTGAATTTCGGACCCCCCAACAAAATTTTATATTTTGCTGTACGCGTGTTTTCGTTTTCTATTGCTATTCGTTTGTCTTCTTCTTAATTGCACTTTATTTTTTACCATATCTTGATCATCATCAGGGATTTTATGTCTTACGTGGTGTCTCCACGCGCGTGTGGGCGCACATCACATGCACGTACTCGCACACTCACACATTCGAGTATATCATATATATATATATATATATATATATATATATATATATATATATATATATATATATTAGTTGATCTACGTAGTCTTATAAGTATTTATTTGTTTACGGCGTCGTGTACTGCAGCCAGAGCAGAGTATGTATGTATATTATATATTATATATTATATATATATATATATATATATATATATATATAGATATATAGATATATATATATATATATATATATATATATATATATATATATATACATAGACATACATACTGTATATATGTATGTATATCTATTATATACACATACGTAAAATTGTACGTGTTGCGTGATTAGCTCAGTCCAATACATTCCATTTTCTCCAGATTATCCCGAGACATGATTAGCATTCCCGCGAGCTTCGTTTATAAGTTTTTCAGTTGTTGATTATGCGAACGTGAGGCAAGCACAGCAGCCGCTCCGACTGCGAGAAGAAAGAAATGACTCTAAAAGGTGCATCGTGAATTGGGCACCCCCATATATTCGGGAAAAAAGGTACAACCTACCTTCCTTTTTCTTCTGATTTTTTTTTTCTCTCAGCCTCTTTCTTGCTTTCCCTCTTTAATCGATGCAGGGCAGAATATGAACAACCATCTATCGCCTGTGGAGGAGGAGGAGGAGGAGGAGGAGAACCTTAGGAGGTAGGGGAAGAGAAGGGAGGAAGGGATAGTTTGGGGAGGGGGAGAAGGGCATCCCTGGGAGATGTCACAGATCAGCAGCGTCTCTTGTGACATCGCATCCCCAAAAAGGCCTTTGAACACAGCATCTGTACATCTACGGCAGTAGGGCCTCAAAAGAGAAGGTCCTCCTCTCGCCTCGGTAGCAACGGGCCATGTATCGCTCCCCTCTCTCTCTCTCTTCTCTTACCCGAATCGATACAAACTCCGGTTGTAGTTGAAAGTCCCCGACGTGGAATATTTATGCACACACACACAAACATACCTTTGTGTGTATCTTCCCGATGTTAATCAGATGCAGGGCATTCGTTAAGGCATTTGAGTTTTGTAGCAGTGGACGTGTTTGCGCTAAAACTTTCCTTTTGCCAATTCAGTCTTGACGGAGGACTTCTTACCGTGATGTTTATCCTTCATTGAACAGTCTATTCGCGCATAGGCACTAGCAGGATACCATAAGAACTCGGAATCGTCCATATTCAAATATGGTTAATGTTTACATAATGCGTGGTATTCTTTTTTTATATTTATTTATTTATTGATTTATTTTTTATTTTTTCACCAAACCATCTCTGTTAGCCTGTGCGGACAACTTCTACGACATTAGACATTTCATACTCCTCCAACGAAGGCTCGTAAACATTATGTCTACAGCCCTGAATCTCTGACACGCATTTCGTCATTCACCTGTATCCTGCAAGGCCTTGGACGCATCCTGGATATTGAGACCCTTCCACCTTTTGTAGGTTTCTGTAAAAGAAAACTATTGAGATGGATGTGTCTGTCCGTCCTCAGATCTTCAAAACTACTCAGGCTAGAGGGATGCAAATTGGGATGTTGATCATCCACCCTCCAATCACCAAACATACCAGATTGCATCCCTCTAGCCTCGGTAGTTTTAAATTTATTCAAGGTTGAAGTTAGCCATGATCGTTCGTCTGGCACCCATGGGCCACCACCGGGCAGTGACTGAAATTTTCACGAGCCACGGCTGAGAGTTTCATGGGCCTTAGCTGAGAGTTTCATACGGCATTATACGCTGTACAGAAAACTATTGCGCCGAAGAAATTTCGGCGTATATTTACATGTTTTTTACTCTTGAATTCAATATCCACACTCCACTTCTTTCATAAGAGTTGATTCAGGAATCCTTCATTCATTGCTATCTTGGCTTCCATGGTCACTCCAAAGTCTCTTCGTAAATTTTTCGAACACTGCTTTGTACTTTCCTTCATGTATTCTGTCTCGAGTACGTGACCCAATCCCCAACCCTTCATTGTGTAAATCTACACTACTCTTCCCCTTTCAATCTTTTTGTCTGTATCTCATTTTTGCAATCAAAATCCTACCATATACCTTATATAGTATAAGGCCAGGCTACTAAATTATGTCATGTCTCAAAAATGCTTAAAATCTCTTCCATAACCTTGACCGTTATAAAGCCCTGACCAGCCACTTAGTCAAACTAACGCTGTTATATCGCATTGTCTCACTCGTACCTCCATCAACTCGTTTAATATCTCTCTGTATTTTCTTAGCAGTTGTTTCCGCAAGCACTCTCCAATTTAAAGTAACTCTTTGCACTCTTGACACATTGTTGTATTTTGATATTGAATAAGTCTTCAAAATGCTGACTTCAGCTACCAAAGACCATTTATGATATACATGTGTATGTACGTTTGTGTGTGTGTGCGCCCATGTATGCAAACAATGAGACTTATACAAAGTTTGATATGCACACGCACGCCAAACGAGAATGTCAAGAGTTGAAAACATCGTTGTTTTAGCTGGAGTAAAAATTCAGCTGTGTCCAGTATTTTTAAGGATGTCTGTTCGAACTTTGTTAAATGTTTTTCTCTAGTCCTGATATTTTTCCCCGAGTCTTTGTTTGAGATGATTCTGTGCATTACTGGTTGCTGAAAACGTGGCTTGCTGCTCTTCATAAATTGTAATTGGTGGGTTCTAATAAAGTTATCGTTTAACTAATATCCGCCTTTTCCTCTCCTTTTGGAGGGGTGGTGCCTTCTTTTGAAATGTTGTTGTTAGCCTCAAGACTTTTTTGAACCCTAGCGCCATTGGCCACAGTCGTTTAATTACCAGGTACAGTTTTCACTCGTCCTCACTTAGAACTTAGGAGTTGAACAAGGGTTAGCTTGCTGAGTAGGCAATATATATATATATATATATATATAATATATATATATATATATATATATATATATATATTATATATATATATATGTCTGTGTCAAAAGAAACTTGTTGGACGATGGCAACAAGTTTGGGCTGTTGGAAGTCTGTCGTTCCCTTGCACTTACTTGAGGCGTTATGAATATGGATTTTATTTGTACTTAAACTTATGCTCTTACGCTATATTTTGGTACTTTTCTTTCGTGTCTATTTTAAGGAGAGACTCTAGTCTTGCTCTCTCTACACATCGTGTATGCGCTTCCTCTCGTGAAGACTCGTTACCCCTAAAAGGTTGCGACAATAGAGAGTCATAAATATACTCCAAGTCATATTATCTACTTTTTTTATATATTGGTACGAGGAGCCGTTAATGAATTCCTGTATCCGTACAAGAAGGCAATGGGAAAATGTGCAACTGTTTGCTTTACACGGGGAGATTCCTCTGCCTTGTGTAGGATGCAATCTTGCGTTGAGAAGTGTGCAACATCTCACTAGGGCTCCTTTCTTCTTAGAGCACTGTGCTTTAATGTTCTGAGTCACTCTCACTCTCTAGAGCAGCGATGTTCACCTAGCGCTTTTTACGATCACCGTATTTTGGTGGGGTTTGTGTGTTTGTGTGAGCACGTATTTTATACGAGCTTTCGAGTGGATGGTATTACGCAATGATAACTGTCCCTGTGTAGCGATGAGAGAACACCTTTTAGTTTGTGATCCTTGTGTTCAAACTCCCTTCCTCTCGCTGATAATATGACCTTATGGTTCTAATTTATAAATGCTACACTCGTCACAATGAGGTTTTCGTGATAAAATGAAGGCGTTCAGAATTGTGTTTTTAATTATAAATTATATTTTGTGGAATGGTCATAATTTTGAGTATATTTTTTATTTGTTAACATAAAAGAGAATGAACCGGAAGAGGATCCAATGTTCATTGTTAACTGACGCCGCTGATTTTTAGTAAAGTATTATTTTATTTTTTTATTTTTTTTTTTAGCCATGATGCGTAGAATAACAGTTTTGCAGTTCCAGTTGTTGAAATAGTTTTTCTCAAAGCTAAGGACTTTTTGATGCCGCATTAAGTCAGATCACGATCGTCCATTGTTTCTGTATAACTAACTTTATGAGAAACCAGAACCTCCCTCCATGTCAGAATTCCTTTTATGAATTTGTGGGAAAGGACCTGTTGAACGCTGTTCCCCATGAATTCACTCATGAAAAATTTGCATAATAAAGTGGGTATTATAATCTGGTGTGAGTAGCCAGCGCGAAGGGAATATAATGGAAAAAAATTTTAAATATGGGATATTTTTTCATTCGTTTTTGTCTGAATGGAAAATGTGGTCCTTGCTCTTAGCGTTGGTTATATTGTTATGCTGCTGCCCATAATCATTTAACGTGAGATGATTCATTCTTAACTCTTTCTGATGGTACGAAACAAGAAACATTTCTTAAAATGGAAAGAGAAAGTATAGAGCAAATAGACAACCTATTTCTTTAGATTTATAAAAAAGAAATAAAAAAAAAGAGCTGAATAAAGTCAAGAATATTGATAAATGTAAAATTCAGAAGAGTTTTGAGGCTATCTCCCTTCTCTCTCCCTCTCTCTGTCTCTCTGCATGTCAAATATTTTGACATTCGATAGGGGCCGGAATCCCCTTCTACCGCTATTGTCTTTTTACCGTCCGGCAGAGATTCGAAGTAGTATTCATACAATGGAGAATCCCACCTCACGAAGAAATCATTTTTCATCTGTTTCTTCTATGGAGCAAGATAAGATGGTAAGTTGTCTTGGACATAGACGGGGATGAATGCTGACAGACAGAAGTAAAAAGAGTTGAATTAAATAGACGGGGCTGAATACTGACAGACAGAAGGAACAGCTGAATTAATTAAACTGGGTTGAATGCTGGCAGACAGAAGGAAAACAGCTGAATTAATCAGAAGGGCTGAATACTGACACAGAAGGAAAACAGCTGAATTAATCAGAAGGGCTGAATACTGACATTCACAAGTAAAAGAGTTGAATTAAATAGAGGGGGGTGAATACTGACAGACAGAAGGAAAATAGCTGAATTAATTAGACGGGGCTCAATACCGACAGACAGACGGAACAGCTGAATTGATTAAACTGGGTTGAATACTGGCAGACAGAAGGAAAACAACTGAATTAGATAGACAGGGTTGAATACTGACAGTCTTAAGGTAAATGGCTGAAATAATTATACGGGGCTGAATACTGACAGTCCTAAAGATAAGAGCTGAATTAAATAGACGGGGCTGAATACTGACAATCAGGAGGAAGATAATTAAATTAATTAGATGGAGCTGAATACTTATAGACAGAAGGAAAATAATTGTATTAATTTGGAGGGGCTGAATATTGACGGAAGGAAAGCAGTTGAATTAATTTGATGGGGCTGATTATTGACAGACAGAAGGAAAAAAAATTGAATTAATATGACGGTGAATCCTGTCAGTCAGAGGGAAAGCAGTTGAATTAATTAGACGGGAATGAATGCTGCCAATCAGAAGGAAAGTAGCTGAATTAATTAGATGGGTCTGAATTTTGACAGTCAGAAGATAAACAGTTGAATGAATTAGACGGGAAGGACTACTGACAGAAGAAATAAAATTGGATTAATGAGATTTTGATGTCATTTTATTTCAGTGTATATAGGTAAGATTCTCTCTCTCTCTCTCTCTCTCTCTCTCTCTCTCTCTCTCTCTCTCTCTCTCTCTCAACTTTTTTGGTTTTCCTTCGTCCTTTTTCGAGTTTCTTTTAATACTTTCCTTGTGATTCTTTTATATCGTGGTCGAAGTGCAAGCTATGTCCCTCTCCCTTCTTTCCCGCCATGCTGTCAGTTTCCTGCCAACCTTTCATCCTGCTTCTTCATCCTGTTTTACTTCGAGTCTCTTTCTCCTAGTCTTCGTCTCCTTTCATCACTTACAGTGTTACTCCTTACGAGGTTTTCCGTGGCTCAGATAGTTGTTATTCTGTTAAGCTGTAGTACCTCTACGTATTTTTACGTAAGGCTTCATTTGCAGTTTGAATTGAAACTTCATTAAGGTTCGTGTAACTGTAGAAAGGTAGAGGAATGACAAGAGGTATGCATGGCGAAGGGAATGAGAGCTACTCATAGTTTTAACACAGCAGATTGGTTATTTATTTTCTAATTTATAGTTTTACACACCAGAATGATTATTTATTTTCTAATTTACAATAACAGCAGCAACAACAACAAGGAAGGTTCATTCTCTAAAACACCGGATTTCGGAAGAAATGAAATGCGTATTACCTCTCTCTCTCTCTCTCTCTCTCTCTCTCTCTCTCTCTCTCTCTCTCTCTCTCCAGTAGCCTTCCTCTCGAAAAGTACCCTTCATCCTGAATCCGGCTGTCCCCGAGCGATGAATCAACCCATAACAAGCAGAGGTCCTGATTTGAAGCATTGCTTTGCATACCACAAAAAGAACAGCTCGGTCTCCTTCTCTGGTGGTCCCCATTTCATGTCTGTGTCTTGCTTTTTTTTTTCTGATATGTATTGCAGTTTGTTTTGATACGAAGGCACCTCCGTGTATACTGAAGAGATGAATACTCACGCGCGTAACACACACACCCACACACGTATTTTATGTATATATATATATATATATATATATATATATATATATATATATATATATATATATATATATGTGTGTGTGTGTGAGTGTGTGTGTGTATCTGGAGAGTTGATTTAAATGAAATCCTCTAGAGACGATGCTCAGAGCTGAATGAAGATTGCATCACGCACAACGTCATGTATATATTGTGGTTTTACATGACAGCGATCCTATCCGCAGAAGCTGTCGCCAGATTTGACGAGGTGTGTTCGCTGCAAAATAAATTCTTCAACTAAACTACGATGTCATTTGTTAGCAAGAGACTGAACTGGACAATATTCCTCGGTTACCCTCTTTGATACAAATGCCGTTTATGCATTGGGCTTCTGAACATTCATTGGCCACTTCATTTAACCTTAATCTTTCCCCTGGGAATATCACCGAGGATCGGTACCATTTGGCTGGCTGTCAGGCCTGGAAGTCTGCGATGCGCACAAACGGGTGTTCGAATCTCCCAAGGGGCCCATTGTTTATTATTATCTATATAAGTCGCCTTCAGTGATTTTCCCGAGGTAGGGCGAATTTGATATCAAACGACTTTTGTAGCTTAATGTTTGTTATATATATTATATATGTTTGTGTGTGTACATATATATATATATATATATATATATATATATATATATATATATATATATATATATATATATGTGTGTGTGTGTGTGTGTGTGTGTGTGTTTGTTTTTTGTTTGTAGGGGGGAGTGACAAACTAAATCTGGAAGTATATCTACAAGATACTAAACATCAGCGAGCCAGAACACGTTGAAAGGATGGAAAAAATTTTTATCAGTTACGCATTATGGTTGATTTAATCCTAAGTCCCTCTAAGAACCATATAAGAGAACTAATTAAAAGTTTCATACAATTTATCGAGAAGGGAAATCCAAAACTGTCGATAACATACATTGAAATTTCCCGAACCGTGGTGCACTGGCCTACGGATTTTTGAACGAATGACATCATCTTACCTCGAGAATCTGGGATTTATTTCCATCAGCGTTGTTCTTTTACTAGTGAATTATCCAATTACCTGAAATGAAAGAAAGAGTCTTATTAATATGAGAATTAATATGAGATACATAAGTGGTACTCGCTGGATATAGATTGCTTCAAAAACTCCCATTTTTCTAGTGTCTGTTAACAATTCTTTGTTTGTTATTAAAAGGCATGATTTTTAAAGTGGATGAGGACCACTTAATTACATTTTGCTGTTATGAGGATTCCATCATATTCGAATACCAAGGTCTTTGCTCATTCTCGATGTTTTCCTCAGTTTTATGAATATCCGCCCGAATTTTTTTTTTCCCGCCTTGATTGCCTTCGTATCATATTTCTTTATAATGAAGAACTACAGCCAAAAACCAAGTTACATGTAACAATCTTCCTCGCTAAGATGCTTTGCCTAATAAGCGAAGCCATAGAGATGAATAAGTACTGTATGATGAGTGGATTAAATTGCGAAACCAGATCTAAGAGGCATTACACATTCTTTAGCAGATACCAAAACCTCTCTCTAGTTTAAATATGAAAAGAGAGAATGGGAACTCGATCGTTTCTTTGGAGAAATAGGTTTCTCCTGCAAGGTTGCCATAGAATTCTTTATTTGATCTCGGTGGAAATAATTTGGTGTTGAAGGATCTCCAGAGGAATTTCGGTTATTAGTATTTTTATATACTCTTATACTGGACTATTACCGCTCTTCTGTACTTTGTCGAGTCATATAGATTATTTACTCGAATGTCGATTTTTAACTCTGGTCTTCAGCTAGGTTATGATTGTGTTCTCAGCTTCGTTGTATTGCTGTGTGTTCATCTTTTGTGCTTTGAAAAGGAAAAGATGATGGAGAGTCAGAGACAGATCTGGGATGACTAAATCGAGTTGAGAGCCATTTCTAAACCAAAGGCTTTAATATCGAGCAGCAAGTGGCATTAGACCATTTTTCATGTCGGTCGCTAAATCAGCTGAACCATCCTCGGATTTATTGAAAGATATCAGTAAAAGTAATGATAATTTCATACTTTTTAGTTAACCTTTTAACGTTCAGTTCTCTGTGGATGACTGTCATTTACGAAAGATTGGCTGATGAGCGGTGAGGAAAGTTTGTTGAGGAAGATTATGGTACTACAGCGTCAGGCTCTTCAAGAAACCGCCTAAAAAAAAATGATTTCGTGTTGCGGTGCCACTAGCCCCTGAATCTCTCTTTACCACCGGCGACAAACATCAACCTTCCCGTATCCATTACGGTATGATAAGGCTTTGTTGTGGTCGCTCTCGACGCCGCGTCACGCAAATGGTATGCTAGACTTTTGTGTGTGAGAGTTTCCCCTTGCCGTGAGCATTGGGGATTCTCGAGAGCGCCACAGGTTCTTTGTTAAGGGACATAACAGTTCTTCACCGGCAGTTTCCTTTGGAGACTTGAGACGTGAATGGCCGCCTAATATTTTGAATGTGCCATTTCCTGCTTACAGATCACGTGTGTGTGTGTGTCTGTGTGGTTTTTTCCCCCGTTTCTTTTATTACATTGTCGTGCCACCACGGTGAATGTAAAATCCAGCCCGTGTTGGTTTGGTAGTGTGCAAAGTGCACGATGATGGAGATGTAACTGCGCCTTTGAGTTTAGAATGAGGTTGGGACCCCTTCCTTGATGAATTTTATCTCTGCCAAGTTCCAGCTTATTATTCTTAATAGCTGTAAGCTTGTAGTTGAAGATATTCTCTCTCTCTCTCTCTCTCTCTCTCTCTCTCTCTCTCTCTCTCAGGAGATGCTCCGTTAGGTGGTTGCCCCGACTGAAGAGTTTTTTGTGTCAACTGAAATATTCTAAGTCAAAGGAGAATGATGGCCATAACCGAATCTTAATAGACTCTTCTTTCCGAGCGACGAAAGACATCTACTCTCTGTGATGTCTTTGAATAAGTTTGATTTTTGCCTCTGACGTTTCAGTAATGACAATTGCCTCCGGCATCATCATCCCTCCTCTATTGTTGCTTGTTGTCGCTCAATCAGGAGCTGACCATCACGGGCTTCTGTGATTGGCGCCTAATCATAGCAACAAAGTCTTGGTTGGCAGCCGCGTCTATAACTCGCTGTAGTTACTTCCGAGCCATTTGATTTCGAGTAATTTCCATATTTCCTTCGCCCCCGGACGGTAGTAGTGCCGACAGTGCGCCTCAAGGGTCTTTGCAGCGTCCCTTCGGCCTTCAGCTGTAACGTCTATCATTTCTTTTTACTGTATCTCCGTTCATGTTCTCTTTCTTCCATCTGACTTTCCACCCTCTCTAACAATTGCTTCATACCGCGAGGTTTTTCTCCTGTTACGCCTTTCAAACCTTCTGACGGTCTATTTCCCGCTCAGCGCTGAATGACCTCATAGGTCCCACCGCTTTACCTTCAGCCTCAATTGTATATTCTATATATTCTTCACGCAACAATTCTATTCCTCATATAATTTCTTCTTGTGTATTTTTCTCCTCTTTTGCAGTCAGGATTCATGATGGATCAACCATCATTAGTCATATTCCAGAAGGCCGTAATTCTCCCGTGTCATTTTCGATGGAATGAGACGGAGGAGGAGCGTTTGGTCAAAATTATCTAGTCACTCGGCCGGGCTTCCGTAAACTTCATATCCGAGGCGCCATTATGCGTGAGCACGCAGACGTGTGGATAATCTCTACGGAGTTTGCACAACCTTTCTCAAGATGATGTTAGGGTTATATAGCCAGAGAGAGAGAGAGAGAGAGAGAGGCCAAGAAATATCTCCTCACCGTGACACGGGAATAACGAGTGGCTTTCCTTCTTTGATCCTTTTCAAACAAACCATCCATTTTGTGGCTATTATAATTTCAGAATGACATGATTGCTTGTGCATAAAGTTGTTTTTTGCAACATGTATTCAACAGGACACACAAGAGGGTATTTTTGTGTAAGGCGAGTTTTATGCTCATAGCTTATCTCTTAAAGCTGAGTCCGTATTTCTGTGACTTCTTTACGAAAGAGGTCTTGTTATCAAGTCATTTGTGTGGCTGGTTTTCTGCTGCCAGGCAATCTTCAGGAGAGAGTGTTGGTTCCCACACGTGTCCACATTTGCCGTATACTTATTTGCATATTGGCTTTCGAAATTAAGTTTGATAGCCAATACATGATGGGGGACTTTGTCCTTACCACTCTCCTCGTTAAGATGACTACGGTGTGTGCTACTTATCTGTTATTCATTCATTTTTTCAACAAGTTCTGGTCAAGATGCCGGATCGTTATAAGTAACTTATTTAAACGTGATTTGTTTCGTAAAATCCCCGTCATGATTTAATGATTTCACTTGTTATAACCGATTTCCACAAGGTAACTTATATCTGTAAGCTATAAGTGTATCTGCTACAAGTTGACTTCCTTTTAGTTTTCATTACAATCTTTAGATTATCAAAATTATATATTTTACTGAAAGATGTCCTTATAAATACTCAATGTTTATGAAGAAAGTTTGTATTTTGAGTATTTTTTTATTGCGTATTCTGAAGAAAAAATAGGCCCGCAATCTTCTAATTATCAAAATGATATATTTTCGAGAAAGATGTCCTTATAAATTCTTCAATGTTTATAAAGAAAATTTGTATTTTGGGTGTTTTTTCTTTTTTTCTTTTTTAATTACGAATTCTGAAGGAAAAAGGGTTTCTCTCTCTCTCTCTCTCTCTCTCTCTCTCTCTCTCTCTCTCGTAATATGATTAGCTACAAAGTCTGGGATGTAATCGTGGAAGATTAAATCGTAATTGACCGAGCAGCCCCAAAACCTCGCCGCCATACGTAAGCCTAACACCAACCTGTTTGTTTCTAAATGTTTTGCGATGTAAAATGAAGCGATCAGGGAATCGAGACTGGTAAATTAATGTCCCAATTTCATTCGACTCTGGAAAAAAAAAAAACAAAAAACAATGATCTAGTTAAGGAACTCGTCCCCACTGGGAACACAGTCTCTTCGCAAACAGAAAGTGATCAGACCACAGGAATGTGGAACGGTCTCCTTGAGGAAGCTGTGCAATTAGAACCGCAATAGTTCAAGCGAAGATGCAATGGGTTGCTTCCCTAAAACAATTCGGCTTTAGTTTTGATCATTTGTTGTTATGTTTGTCTATTTGATTTATATAAATTTTCCCCTAATAACAGAGCTCTTCTTTCCGTATTTCGTATTATCTTCTGTAAGCTGTTTTCAAATGAACGCCATATTGGGGAATTGAATTTCAAGTCAGTGGCTCCTGTAGGCTTGTTATAATGAATAGAGGTTTATTTTCTGATTGATATTATCGGTAGTAATAAACGAAAAGTATATATCAGTTTTACCAGACTACTGAGCTGATGAACAGCTCTCCTAGGGCTGGTCCGAAGGATTAGATATTTTTACGTGGCTAGGAACCGATTAGTTACTCAGCAACGGGACCTACAACTTATTGTGGGATCCGAACCACATTATATGAATTTCTAATCACCAGAATTAAATTCTTCTGATTCCACGCTGGCGGCAGCGGGAAGCGAATGCCGGCTACCAGATTGATAGTCGAGTACGCAACCCACTCCTCCAGTGAGGAACTATAATGAAGTGTTTGTGAGGGTTTGGAGAGGACAGATTCAAAGCTGTAAGCTCAGTGATTGAAGGGAAAAAAAAATTTTGTACTAAACTCCATTTGGTATAATTTTAGCGATAATAAATGCAGTTTGAATTAAGAAATGGATCATTTAGAAAGTGATAATGAATAGTTAGCCTTCCATTATAAGAAATCCAAGTGAAGAATGCTTTTTGTTTTGGTGGTTTGTCCCAAATAGTGTTTGATGTCCTTATAACAATTACAGTTAGTTACAGTTAGTGCACATCGCGCGGTGCACTGTAGGTATTACTGAAGGTTCTTTGCAGCGCCCCTTCGGTCCTTAGCTAAAACTCCTTTCATTCCTTTTTTACGGTACCTCCGTTCTTATTCTCTTGCTTTCATCTTACTTTCCACGCTCCTATCATTTGTTTCATAGTGAAACTGCGAGATTTACATCCTGTTTAACCTTTCAAACCCTTTCTCCTCTAATTTCCTTTTCAGCGCTGAGGAACTCATAGTTCCCAGGGCATGGCCTTAGACCTGAATTTTATATTCCATTCTACAGTTAGTTACTTGAAACATTTATTTACCCATTAACACCATTGATGAATTTTTTTTTTTAAATGCTTTAGAGTAAATTTACTGATGAATGTAGAAGTTATCATGTTTGAATTTCTTCTCTGGACATTTTAGATTAATATTTTACATGTATGCATCCCATGTTTCATAGCTTGGTAATTGAGTTCAGATTCAATGGCAAAATATTGATATTTCAGCGTGGCTTTTGATGATTCAGTTTGTTATTTTGTGCAACCTTGCCTTTTATTTCGCATCCTGGCTTGTATGCACCCCACACATCTTTTATGTAAGTTATGCTCTGAAAATATGAAAGCTTTTTCGCCCTACAAAATTGCCAGGTTCCCAATATTTAGAATGGAAATTTACGCTCGAATGATAAATTCATAAGTAATTCTAACTGTAGGAGTCTCCCTTTCAAAGTACCACCATCCTCCGTTTTCTGTGATTGTATACCAACGTTGAGATAAGATCATATACTGTAGAGATTACTTCAGGCATGATACCGTCCCCATTTTATTTTGCTACTAGTGATGACTTGATAAATGTAATGGAGAAAATGAAAGATCTATACGAGTACGAGGTAACAAACTGCGAGAAAATGAGCTTAAATAAATGTAAAATGGACGCATTATATAAGATTTTCTAGTTATTTGTTTTTTTTCTAGAGTGTCCCCTTGAGAGATTCTCAAACAATCCATTATCGCTTAGAGTCCTAAAAGAGGAATGTGAAACCCCTTTGGAGTCACCCTCCAAGGAAAAGTACACACACACACACACACACACACACACACACACACACACCCATATATATATATATATATATATATTATATATATATATATATATATAATTATGATATATATATATATAACGCGTACATACACAGAGTAGAATGAAGACAAGACCTCCCTACGAATCGAGAAAGAAGAGCAAGTTTGATTGAGGGGGGTCGGCCTATTATTTCAGCAACTGCTTCTTTGACTTTAATTTTTCTCAGTGACAAAGAGCAGAGGGGAAAAGGCTCGTTTGAGAGATGGGGGGGGGGGGGGGAGAGAGAGAGAGAGATGAGAGAGAGAGAGAGAGAGAGAGAGAGAGACGAGAGAGGGGTATACACTCGGGGGGATGAGGCAGCCGGTAGGGTAGGGAGAGGAGAGGGAGGAGGGGATTTTAGGGGAATACCTTTGTTTTTATGGAAATCCTTTCCCGTGCATCGTGATGTTGTTTGGCTGCAGAGCGAGCTGATGAGGAAAGAGAGAGAGATGTTTTACCTTAGAACTCTTGTGATGATTATTTGTTGAGGTGCTTCTTCTTAGCCTTAAGTTGTGATAAGTCTTGCGGACTTAAAGAGTAGTATCTTTAGACTTGTAGTATTTAATTCTTCATGTCTATCTTGTTCCCATCATGCGTAATCTTTACGCTAGGGATACGCTAAGCCGTGCATCAGTATTCCTACTGACGCTGATATACATTCTATACATACAAACCTTGTTTATATATATATATATATATATATATATATATATATATATATAAACAAGGTGTACTAAAATGTCCTAATGCCTTCCTCTTAGATACAGCGATTACTTTTTTAACCAAGAACTTTCTTTTGTGATAAAAAACAGATAAGTTTTAGAGGGTAAATGGGGACCGTTTTTCACTAATTCCAGAAGTTCGAAAAAAGAGGTCTCTTAAATTCTTTTGGGAAAAAGAGAGAAGAGAGAGGAGAGAGAGATGGAGGAGAGAGAGAGAAGGAGCTGTGGATCGTCTTCTCCATGTGTTGCTATTTCTTCTCTCTCTTCTCCCCCCCCCCCACCCCACCCCCCCCCCCCCCCCCCCCCCCCCCCCCCCCCCCCCCCCCCCCCCCCCCCCGCCCCCCCCCCCCCCCCCCCCCCCCCCCCCACCCCCCCCCAACCCCCCGCCCCCCCCCCCTCCCCCCTCCCCCCCCCCCCCCCCCCCCCCCACCCCCCCCCCCCCCCCCGACCCATCCCAACCAAAACAGGGAGCTCGCTTTCTTTCTTTTAAAGGGATTTTCCCTTGGGAAAACGACAAAGAAGAAAAGGGAATATCAATTATTAATTTGTTTCAACTCTTTACTTTACATTTCTTGTTACCTTTTTAGTTATGAAGGTAGCTTGAAATCTCTCTCTCTCTCTCTCTCTCTCTCTCTCTCTCTCTCTCTCTCTCATTTTGAAAGTTATCCATCTGCGTCCCTTCCCGACTATGCTCCTAATTATTCCAAAAGAGCAACAGAAAAACCAAAGGATGTTCTCACAGCCCCTGTCCTTTCGTTACCTGAAGTTGTATAGCGCCGGCTTCACGAGGGAGAGGAAGAAGTGTAAGCGTGGTTTATTGAGTGTATAAAATGTAACTCTCTCTCTCTCTCTCTCTCTCTCTCTCTCTCTCTCTCTCTCTCTCTCTCTCTCTCTCTCTGCTACCTTGATTAATCACACTTTAATTTCCCAGTTTCGTTCCCTCTCATTCTTCCTCTTCGTATGTAAAAGAAGTGTTGGTTCATTTCTAGACACTTCGGACGTCTTTTGAGTATTAGTTGCCATTGGCTTCTTCAGATGAAGTCATTGTAAAATCTTAGCCTTTTTCCCTTGTATGTTTACTTCTTTTTACTAACTTTCAAATCGGCCATTGAAAGTGAATATTTGAGGCATGTCACCTACTTCTCAGAGGCTAATTTTATCATCAATCATCATTTCATTTGCTTACATTACTGCGGTTAACATTGCAAAAAGGCCCCAGAGAACGACAGTAAGATTAAAAACAAGAAAGAAATTAAAAGCACAATTTTTTTTTTCTTTTTTTTTTAGCCAAGCCAGGTCTGGACTTAGACTCCCCGAAAATGAATAGAGTTTTTCAAAAATGTGTCACCCCGCCATCATCAGACCTTTTTATATAATTATCCTAAATATGGCAGAGTGGTTTCCTGCCATAGCATGAGGCAGTACTGTCCATTGTGGAGTTTGCTTTAGCTTGACTTCTCTGAATATCAAGATATTAGAGGAAAGAATCTTGATTTCCGGCTCCTTTTAACTAGAGTTCATTTCCATAATATAACGACTGGCATATTATCAAGTGCGCAAAAACGATGGCCGCTGATTTAAATGCTGAGTTTTGCAGTGATAAGCAAAACCTCCATATTTTCCATCACAAACTCACACAGCACTTGTAGTGTTCCAAATGGTAGGTTACCTCCACTTGAGCATAAGACTCGGACTACGTAAGTTCTCTGAAGATGTTTGTAACGGTCGACACAAGTAGATGTCTTGGATAAATCATATAAGCCAGAGAGTAATTTTTCTTTCTAGTATCCATCTTTCTTTAACGAAAATATCTGCGTAGGTGGTCATTTTCAAATAACTGTGTCACTCTGTACTTGTTTGAAAGAAACAAAGGAAATATTTTTTTATCCATATTCGTTTGTAAATTCTTTCTCCTGTTTCGTCCGTCCTTCTCTCTCGTTTTCGTCTATAATTGATGTTAAGGTCGCAAAGTAATCCTGAATAACTAAGCTCTTTTCATATGCATCTTTTTCAGATGGCATTAGTCGTAGCAACTGGCAAAAGTAATCTTTGCTTTTTATGCTTTTTTCAGATGGCATTAGTCGTAGCAATTGGCAATAAAGTAATTTTTGCTTTTTATGCTTACGGTAGCATCGTCTGATTACCATTATTATCGTTCTCTGATAGTAGTATGTTGAATAATGCTGTAGTGTAGAGCCTTGATGTCGAACTTTTAACTGCATAGTTACGTGTTGAAATTTTTCTGAGGTAAGCTAATTCTGAAGCGCTTGGAAGAAACGCTCAAGCGCAAGATAAATTAGTTTCTGTTCGGATTATCATTTTTCCTAGTTTACAAATTATGACAGATATTTCCTAAATCTAAACTATATCCTTGGTTTTGAATCATGTTGCTTGTAAAAACACAAATCAAAGTCAGTTTTACTGATCTGAGGAAAATGCTTGAAGGGTTGGTGTCGGTATCAATACATTGTGTATTTCCCGAAGCACAGTTTGCGTGAAATATTACGTCATGTGTCTAGTCTCTTGAAATATCAGGGTCTTCCATTGTAATCTGGTGTGAGGGATCGTGCCCGATCCTCTCTTTTATTTCCCTGAAAAAATAGGCAGTCAGTCACAAGCAAGCAAAGTGCCAGCATCTGTTGCATGCTCTCCAAAGTGTCCGTCTAGACCAATATTGATTACTTCTTAGCCTTCGAAAAAAAAAAATGCTGTGTTCAGTTATTCCTTTAAGAAGAGCCTGCGACGATGCACTTTGAAAATTGGTGAGGAGGAGCTTTCTTATTTTGACATCCAGGTCTGAATTCGGAATTTGCGCCAAACAGATTCCGTAAGCGTGTTATGTTGCTCCCAGATTTTTTTCTTTCCCCTTCTTTTTTTTTACGATTTTTTTTACGGGTCCTGCCATTCTAGCACGTCCGTCCCTGCGAAAGGGAACCAATTTCCTCGCACACCGTCTTGTCTGAGAAGGCCGAAGTGTAAGGGAAGGAGAGAGAGAGAAACTTCACCAGAATGATTTTCCACTGTACAAGCTGCCAGCCAGGGAGTTTCGTATGTGCGGGTTTGTGTGTGTGTGTATGTATGTGTGCGTTACTCTTTAGATCTGTAGTTGTTCCATTTCCGCACCACCTCCCCAATTCCAGATAGTGCCATCGCGTTCTTCTCCAAGGCACTGCTCATTGCCAGATCTCTGGATATCATCGCACTTGGAATATTATCATGCACCCTATCAAATTCCAACGTGATAATGAACAAGGCTGAAGTCATGTTTTACGAAATAAAAGGTGATATTGTTCAACTTTAGTCGTTAATCCCAGTTTTTTTTTTAAGTGTTCTCTTTGTCACTGACTGTAACGTCTTTCTTTAAGAAATACTTCTGTAGGAATAAGAGAAAACAGTGCACTAAGCCGATATATTATTTTTTCCACTCTTTTGATTGTTGCGTATCGCTGCGGTCAGTAATCTTTCTCTGGTTCTTCATTTAAAAGAAAGGCGTCATGGCAAACATAATATACAATAAAACTCTCTCTCTCTCTCTCTCTCTCTCTCTCTCTCTCTCTCTCTCTCTCTCTCCCTGCAATTTTATGAAAAACGCGAATAACAGAATTACTGTTTAAGAAGAAAATGAAGTTTAATCTGCTGATCCCTAACTGATTTAAGAGGATGAGGGGGAGTAAATATGACATTGTTATCAACGCTGAGAGAGCCCTGGGGGAATACCCTCCTGGGGCGTGTACGTAGGGTAGGCTACATCCGGGAGGGCGTGCGAGAGCCACCAAAGGGCGGAGGGCTCTATTTACATTGGAAATTGAATCTAAATGAGGAGAGCAATGAACGACGCAAAACGACCATAGCCTTTCATCTCGCCGAAGAGAATGGGCGAGCTTCCTTCCCAAGGAGTTACAATGAAGGTTTAACTGGGTGTTGGTTTTCGTATATCGATTCACTCTTTGCAAAACCCCACCCCTCCCCTCCCCCAGCAACCCCCCCCCCCCCGGGGGGGGCTTCTCGTCTGCTTAAAACTGTGCATCCGTGCTTGTTTGCTTCCTTATTCTTCCCTTGACATGCGTTGCGGCTCGGAGCGAGAGCGGGGGAGGGGGAGGGGTTCCATACAAACAAAATATATGAGGACACATCCCGTTTTGAAGTTGTTTCCCTCTTGTTATTTCCAAAATCACTTAATTTTGCATGTGCATGCACCCTAATTCAGTAGGGCTTTTAGATACTTTGCTGAAATTTGATTGTATTTTCATCCGCTATCATTATCCCATCAGACTTTCATCCTAAAGACTACCTGTTCATTAGCCATTGTGTGTTCATTTTTCCGCATAAAGTTCCAGAAATATTTGTTCTCAATTTCCCCCAGATCTGGCCTCGGCGGTAATCTTTTCTATTTCCCACTTTCCCATGAAAGTTATTCATTATCCTTAACCTGGCATTGATCTTGCAGCTGCTCTTTACCAACCAATTTTTGGTGAAGATTTACGAAAGTCGCCCCACTCGTCAATGTTTTAGCTGCTAGAGACCTCTCCTGCGAAAACACTCATATATTTTAAATATTTCGGATCCATCAAATGTTCGTACTTTTCTACAACTTACGGTGCGTTCACACGGTCGAACAATGTCCGACGGACAAACATTGTTACCATATCATAGGCGAAGCAGGGTGACGTTATAAGCGTTGAAACGATGGAAGTAGATCTGGCAACACGCTGTGGTACCAGATGAGGTTGTATACCACTGTTTTTACTCTGCTCACTAGGCAAAGGCCGGCAGACAATTGTTAATTGGTAATAATGTTTGTCCGTCGGACATTGTTCGACCGTGTGAACGCACCTTTACACCTTATTTAATTTGTTGTTGGATAATTTAACGAGCTGGGTCTGATCATCTTCCTTGTGTTGCATTTGGAACTGTTTACATCACCTCCCATTAACTGTGTATGAATTACATTGTTAATGAGCACCATATACAAATATGATCTTATTGGATCTTAGATCCCTGTCACGATTAATTTCAAGATGCTCAGTTTATGGAAGACTTGTTCTCTCCATAGAATTAACTCAGGGGTCGTATGTGTCTTTTGGTAAGGCCACTCCTTTCTGAAACGTCAGTGGTGTCCTTCTTTCTCATTGATCATCATTATCCCGTAAAGATTCCTTTGGCATTCTATATTTTTATGTTATTTTGTCATGTTGAAGACAAATCACTGATTTATGTAATTATTATTCATTTTTTTCTTGGTAGCTGATATTTTGTCGAGTCCTGTTGCCTACAGTCAGCATATAAATTAATGTAATTATTATTAATTTTTACTCTCATAAACCAACAAAACACAAACATATAAAGATACACGTTGTGTGCCTTGTGTGCCTTCCTATTCTCAGAACGTCCATCTGGGATGAGGTTGCTAGCCCCATGCCTTCCCTACCCTTGCTACAACCTGTGACGAAGTCGTATCAAGTTCAGTTCAGTTGATTTTTAGGAAAGGATACAAAGGCTCTGCATCTTTGTGAAGTTGAGATGTTATGCATATAAGGGCGTGTATCATAAGCTTTCATTCGGCACTATATTTTGTTCGCTTTGAATATTGTTCATTGATTTGATTTAAGAAGGCTCGGGCTTACGTCCTGACTAGAAGAATATTGTCCATAAGGTCGTATTAGTTTCATGCCATGAATATATTTAAAACTGATCACGCCAGATTGGCCTCTATAAACCAACACCTTTAAATGAACAAATATTGTCCTGTGGGAAAACGAATGATTTTGACAACATGAAACTATATAGCTCCCAGGAAACTGGAGTTTGTTGAATAACATTACCAATCAACGTCCTTCGCCTCCGAAGCTCGACTCTTTCCTTCCTTCCTCTTTCGGTAAAAGATGATAACAGGCCCTCTTCGTTGTCTTCCCTGACGGTCCCTGGAGACGCTGGGATGTAATTAGTTGTGTCGGCTCAATTACTAGCCTTAATGGGGCAGTTTGGTGAGAGCTAAACGACTTCCTCTTCTGAAGGAGGAGTACTCGGTCACCGGCGCCCAAGAGGACTTTCCAGAGAGAGAGAGAGAGAGAGAGAGAGAGAGAGAGAGAGAGAGAGAGAGAGAAAGAGAGAGAGCGGCCTAAACTCTCGGCTGTTAACAGGGCAAAGACGCCCCTCGGTAACACCCAGCACCGATTCTGCCCATTACGCGCTCTGCTTGTCCGACACAGCAGTAGCAGCAGCGGCAGCGTGGAAATAAATCAACCCGAGACATTTCCACTTTGGGAGGCATTTCTTCCCTGGAACTCATAGGCATAAATTCTGCTTTGTTTCAGGTATCCCTTTTTTATTACTCCTTTTATTGCGCTTCTGGAACGTGTGAGTGATTAGAAAAAAGATGAGTGCCATGTACCGATGCCGAAATGTATTGGATTAATATCAACTGACATCTATGCTTCTTAAAAGATACCTTTATGCACAAGAGGCAAAGAACCCAAAACCAATGCGCCTGGTTTGAGTAATCTGACGTCTTGGTCGCCTTCAGTAATGTCAGTGATAACCTTTGTAACTAAACGAGTTATTTTTTTTTTTACATAAATCATATATACATAGTCTTAATGAAAATAAACCTCTAAAGGTCACTTACTTGACCGAGAAAAATCTGCATAACTTAATCAAAATTTGTGAAAAAATGGAAACAGTTACAAAAGATATACAGAGGTACTACCACATGCAGCTGAGATACACTTAAACTAATACATATATAAAATAGTAATAGGAAAAAAGATGAACGTATTTTACTTAATACTACGCATAACCTCACTTAACTTACGGCCACCAACAGCATCTGGGAGAGTAGAGCGCCGCTCGGTTGGACGCTTAAAAGGAAAAATTGAGTAGCACGCACTAACTCGACTGGCTTTAATATTAAGGAGGTTATTACAATAAAAAAATCAACCAGGTGTGACAGTATTGTGCAGACCATTAAATTAACTGAATACTGTTGACATCGAAACAGGCGAACAATATTCTAACAATAAATAAACGGGAAACATAGAAAAAGTACAATTAAAAGCAGTCCTTACGATCAACATCAAATTTTCTGGCAGAATTTGAGTAATGTCTTTCCAGACTCTGCAAGGCAGTAGAGTTCAAAAGAACAGCCGCTTATCGGAAATTATTCGGAATCATCCTCCCCATTAGCATCCTAAGAGTCTAAGTATTAAGTGAATTTTGAATGATACTTATGAGTATTGGGATCTTGTACATAACAAGTTTGTCAGTGGGTATCAATGTTAGGTTTTCGCAAGAATTTACCTTTTCATATTTTAGCTCCTTTGAGTTTCTGGATATTGATGCAGTGAATTGCTTACTTGTTGCAATATCTGTGCTTTCAATTGTATGACTCATATACGATTCACCGACTTTTCCTTTCATTGATTTCCATATCCAGGCTTCCGAATTCTTTCCCTGCTTTCTTTTTCCTTAATTATACCATGTTTTTCGCTTCCATTCTTTCCCTACTTTACTCTCCCTTAATTAGTCTACATTTATCGCTTCCATCGGCGATAACCTACCCTTCTTTTAATTTTACGGCTTCGGTTTTTTTATTTGTATCATTATTATCGTGTGTGTGTGTTTTTTTTTTGTTTATTTATTTATTTATTTATTTATTTATTTTTTTTTTTTGAAGAGGCACCGGTTACAGAGTATCATCGCTTGCTTGTGCTCTGTTCTTCCTCATCTCTGAGATTACAGATGTTCTCCTTTTGCGTTGCTGGTAGAAGCCACCATAAGAATTGTCAGGTGATTTACGTTTCCCGCATAATTCCATTTTCCATTTTGAAGCGTCAGTTCGCAAGTAGCAGAACAGCGCAGATCATTTGTGCCACCATTTATTTACCCAGTTCCTATTATTCAGGTTAGTCCATGTGTTAATTTCCCAAACAAATTCCTAGAAGTCTTGAACAACTCACTTTCAAAGCGCCTCGGTGGCGTGATCGGTATGATGTTGGCGTGCCTCCTCGGTGGCTGCGAGTTCGAGTCTCAGGCATTCCATTGAGGTGTGAGAGATGTGTATTTCTGGTGATAGAAGTTCACTCTCGACGTGGTTCGGAAGTCACGTAAAGCCGTTGGTCCCGTCGCTGAATAACCACTGGTTCCACGCAACATAAAAACACCAGACAAACAAACAAAAACTCAGTTTCATTCTAATATCCATTATTTTTTTTATTTTCTGTTATGAGGGCTGCGCATCAACTGTTTTAAAAGAGATAAGAGCGGAATATCAGTTTCACGATTATTCCCGCAACGAGGCCAAGTTTCCCGAAATGATATTTGAATGACTTTCCAAGTTTGAAAAATATACCATTCTTTAACTGACATTAATATCTGAATGTGGCAAGTCAGTTGAGTTGATAAAGGAGCAATATGAAGATATTTCATCTGTCTATAATCTGCCCTGTAGAATGTTTTATTCTGATAATTCTTCCTGTTCATGGTGTTCTTTTTACGTGGAAAAATAACTTGGTTAAAATAATAAGACTGCCAGATGGAAAGGTCCGACAATAGAAACAACTATGCAGATACCTTCGTCGTGTAAATTGATTTTTTTATAGTGGTGCTCTTGTATATAATAAATTGCATTTACCATTGCCTCTTCAATATTAAGCGTTGGCATTTAAACCGCGCAAGGAAAATATGCGATCTGCTGGAATCCGTTTAAGATTCCGGAAATAAAAAAAAATAGAATAAAATAAAAAGTCATAAAAAAAATCACCGTGATATCACGTGTCCTCAACGTCACACCAGTTGCCTCAAGAGGTTAGGCCTATCAGTGCAGGCCGCAGAGTTTGTGGATCGTCTGTTTGTTTAGCCACGATCCATAATTCACCGAAACTGGAAGGGCGCTCGGTTACCTCATCCGCCGCTGAATGGCTGACTGGGGAATTGGGAGTTTGATTCTCTTCTGTGGTGTGTAGTTGTCTGGTACTTCCTGTTTTTGTTTTTTTTTTCCTTCTGGAATAGTCCCTTATGTGCCTCATACTAAAACAGCAAGTCTCATACTGTCGTTTCTTATCTCGTATTATGTTCTGGTATGTTGAAGGAAGCAGTATCACCAGAAAGGGAACCAGAGTTGGCTACCCTGCCAGGGACCTACTTTTAGCATCGTTCCAGTTACTTTCCAGCTTGCATATTCTTACACAAGCTTCTTAGCAAGCAACTATTCACACTATACATTTAATACCTTTTCTACAGTGCCCGTCTGTCAGTATGATTCTCTCCATCAACGCAAGACTGCATTCTCTTCAGACAAAAGCTCTCTTTGTTTAACTTCAGTCTGAGGTCCATTTATTTTTGTCTTTTTTTGTCTAGATTGACTGCTTTTTAGAACCTCTATTTCTCTCTAGAACACTTTTTTTATATCCTTTCTGGACACACCACTTGATCGTTTACTTTGCCGTGTACAGTACTCCTTTATACCGTTTTTTCATTCTACCGTCCACATGCTCTTTACACACTGTTTAAGTAATCTCTCTCTCTCTCTCTCTCTCTCTCTCTCTCTCTCTCCTCTCTCTCTCTCTCTCTCTCTCTCTGCGATGCCTTTGGCTTCTTTGTGAACGGAGAAAAGCAGTATTCGTTGGTCTCTCTTTTGCGTATTTGAATGCAGATAGAATGCAGTATGAGATAGAAGATAGAATGCAAACCTTTGTTTAAGGCTTCACGTTCCATAGGCTCCCAGAGGAGAAGCGGAAGGTTAAAGACCAATAAAATAGCTCCAGGGAGCTATTCAACTCTACGGTCGAGTGACGTTATATTTAACAACACCGAGAATATTTCCTAGGTTGCGTAATCGTTGAAATTGATGGGTCACTTAATTGCGAGTGGTGTCTGTAGGCAATTTGTCTTTCCGGTTGTTATCCTGAAAAAAATTAACAACCTATTGCCGCGGGTCCACCAAAAGTGCAATTAACTCGATAACAAATAAAGCTGTGACAAAAATAAGTTATTATTTGCGAAATGGAACGCTGGTTGAAGCCCGGACGTTTGATAAGCAATAACACAAGTTATATATTTCTGGTGATAGAATTTCACTCTCGACGTGGTTCGGAAGTCACGTCAAGCCGTTGGTCCCGTTGCTGAATAACCACTGGTTCCATGCAACGTAAAATCACCATACAAACAAACAAACAAACAATAAAACAATATCTAAGCGTCGGGGCTTCGCTTTTCAGAGCAAAAACGTACAAGATAAGTTCCAGTGACAGCCAAGAGGACATTCCTTGTTGCATTGTGGTGAAACGTCGTGTAGCACCTAGCGTATAGGTAGGCCTACAAATAGCTCTGTTTACAAAGCACTGTGTTCTCGCTGGTAGCGATAGAAGCCTCGTCGATGAATGAAAGACAAATAGAAAGAGGGGCCCTATGTCGTTGGGGATTTACTTAATGAAATGTTTCTCTTGTCTAAAAAGTTAGTGCGGGAAAAGCTATCAATGTTTGTATGGGGGCTAGAGGGCTAATCTCTGCGGATGGAAAGTTTTTTTTTATTGAAAATGGAAGATTTAGTTAACGTCTATCGATTCCAGGGGAGGTATTGTTTCATTTCTGTTCCCTCCTGTATCGTTCCAGGGAACAAGGATTTTTTTTTTTTTGTGGCGGGGGCGGGGGGCGGTTTGATCAGTGTCGTGGGAAATTATATAGAAATGCTTTCCCCTAACCTCCCCTCCCCTCCACGTGTTAAAGACAATGAAAAGTAAGGGAAATGTTTTATTTTTCAAATAGCATTGAGAGTGCTGCACAAAATGGTGTGTATGTGAATGTGCGATCGTCTGTTTAACACTGCCGTACCTATCTGCTTGTACAATGACAAACAGGGCACCGAATGCCGTATCGGGCTTTTATCTACTACATTTGCCTTTTTTATTTTTTATTTTTTTATTTTTTATTTAATCTTTTTTACTAAATGTGAAAACGTACATTTCGCCGTCTTCCCGGAGGCTCTTTCATCGGTCTCTTGAAGCTGTTTCAAAGCGGCATTCATTATTTGAATTAAATTTCTTTAAAAACGCTTTTGCGTCGGTTTTGACATTGTTTGCTGACAAATGCGGTTTTAATTTTTGCTAAGGTGGTGGTGATACCTCAATACTAGTGTTCAACAGAGGCCTAAAGAGGGAAGAGCAGGGAATGTCTTGTTTCTATGCATGGAACTATAGCTCGTTCACTTAAGGTAGATTCTTGGATGAGACGTTTATTTGGCGGCCGCTGATTGGCTGGTACCGGGAGGTATAGGCAGCTCTCAGCCAATCAGCGGCTGCCAAACGAACGTCTCGTAGGCCTAGGGCTCACCCAAGAATCTACCTTAAGTGAACAACCTACAGTACATAAGAGTTATGCGGAGGGTTTAATATTTAGTTCTTTTATATACATATACAAAAAAGTATAATTTTGTTCGCTGAGATATTTGTGCGGTTTCTAGGAACGCCAGAATAAACGAAGAAAAGAAAACTATGTACATTTTTTGTGTGTTCAGGTAAGCTTGGTAACCGGAATAAAAAAAGGGAGAGAAAGAAACGAAACAAAAGACGGTCGTTTGCTAGCCCCAAGAAATAGTTAACGACATTTTTATGGAAAATGAGAAACTCGTCGACAAGTTCATTAAAACTTAGTCAAGGAAAATTACGCATTATGCACTTCCGAGTTTATTTTCTCCAATTAAATGAACATAATTGTTAGCCCCGAGAAAAGATACGTTCTCTCTCTCTCTCTCTCTCTCTCTCTCTCTCTCTCTCTCTTCTCTCTCTCTCTCTCTCACAGTTTATTTAGTCCTTATTTTATTTACACATCCAACCTACGTATGCCACCTCGATATAATCATGAATAATGCTAAGAAACTTCCCAACAAAAGAAATTAGCATGTATGTATATACATATATATTATACATACACACACTGTATATATATATATATATATATATATATATATATATATATATATATATATCCTGTATTTCGTGGGACTTTCTCGGAGTTGTAAATATCATCATTTCCTCCAATTCCCCTCTTCGTTGTTCTATCCCCTTTTATCTCGTTCATTTATCTTCGTTCGCTTGCTTCGCTCGTCCCTTCTTGGCCCACAATTCCTCACTCCACCCTCGCGCTTATTCAAATCAATTTCAAACTCATTAATATTCTCGCTTTCTTTCCTCTCCTTCGCTTCCTTTTCCCTTCTGCAATTTCCCCCTAGTTCCTCTCCTCGCACTCTGTCGACGCTTCGTCTCCTCCTCCTCCTCCTCCTCCTCCTCCTCCTCCTCCAACGACTAATTTGCCCTCTCTCTCTAGGTCAGGTCCATAGTTTCAAAGGTTTGCAGTTGCGCTTTCTCTCTCTCTCTCTCTCTCTCTCTCTCTCTCTCTCTCTCTCTCTCTCTCTCTCTCTCCATTTCAACCAATTCCCGTTTCTTTCTTCTCGAAATGTTTCCCAATTACCAACTAGTTTTTCGGTTAGGTGAGATTTTCTTCCTTAGGCTTTTTTTTTTTGCTCTGCACTGGTATTCGGAATCAAATGCTTTCTTTTTTTTGAAATTATTATTATTACGATATTATTATTATTACTTATTATTATTATTATTATTATTATTATTATTATTATTATTATTATTGAACTGAGATTTCAGATAACTAAAGGTAAATTTTTAACTTATAAGTTCACTTCAAATTTGAGCTGTTGTCCACGAATCGTGTTGTATGACGGCAGATATTCAACATTTCTCGACGCAAACGGGCAAAACAAAGCTTCGTCTCTCCTTCGTTATTTCTCTAAATCGACAGCAAGAGTAAGTTTATATTTTGTGAACAGCACCTCTCTCTCTCTCTCTCTCTCTCTCTCTCTCTCTCTCTCTGTCCGAAACAAGAAAATTTTTGGATGTGATCATGGAGCAGAATTTATAAGGAAAAATCTCACTGGCTTGGGTGCGATTTCAATTTTGCGATTAGCAGAAACCCCATAATCTAACTTTTATCTTTTAATTTTTATTTGTATTTGTATTTGTGAGGGTGGGGAAAAAGGGGACGGAATATAATGCCGATTTTTTTTTTTTAAACCAGGTATGCAAGTTTCAATACATTTTACTTTTAGGTATTTGCATTTTCAGAAAGAAAAATCTACGTACATGGAAGTCATTTAATTTTCGTATAATGAACTGGGAAACAAAAGAGAGAGAAGAGGATGTGGTTCAAATGAAGAGAGAGACTTTAGGCAAATGTAGCCATTCCCAGGAGGCTTTGTCGGCCATACCTGTTGCCTCTGCGGAGTGATGTCACTTCGAGGCTCTGTGAGTTAAAACAAACACACACACGCACATGAGCTCCTCAATGGCGTGGGCGGCTTGGTCTTGGCCTGCCACCTGGGTGGCCTTGAGTTCGATTCTCAGGCATTCCACTGAGGGGTGAGAGACGTGTATTTATGGTGATAGAAGGTCGCTCTCGACGTGGTTCGGAAGTCACGTAAAGCCGTTGGTCCCGTTGCTGAATAACCTCTGGTTCAATGCAACGTAAAAATACTATTCAAACACATACACACACACACACACACACCTACCGCACATTCATACATACATAACTTACGCATAAACATAACTGTGGTGGTACAACGTAATTTACTTTGAGTCTGCAGACTACCAATCGCATATTCTGAAAATAAGGTTTTTTTCTTGTAATCGATACAGATAATAATTTACTGTGAAAAAATAATAAATAAAACTTGACGACGCGTCCTTTTCGCTGTTTCTAAAATTAGCTGTAAAATTTATAGCATTCAAATAGATGTTTGTGTCTTATATAATTTTTGCTAGATAACTCTCCCCCGATGATAGCGAAGTATAACTGAATTAAAGCCGAGAGCACTTGATAACAAAGCACTTGATAACAAAACATTGTGGTAATTATTTTGGTTTTTCTTCTCCATTTCTTCAGCTTGCTTATTATTGGAAAATATACGTTAGGAACAGCCAGCCTTCTAATCCGTTCTTGTTCCCTTTTCTAGTTTCTTCGTTACTCGGAATCATGTTTCAAAGCCGAGTATTATTGACATACGAGACTGTTTCAGGGTATCTATGTTGCCTGTGCTGGAAGTGTCGTCAAAGCACAAAACTACAAAATAAAACCCTCAGTACTATATTTTTATAAGTTTAATTTCATATTAACTATAAAAGAGTGCCGCTTTAATTTTCAAAAACAATATGACTCTGATATTAACAGAAGATAAACTTGAAGGTGAATTATTAACGCATTTTGAAACTAAAAAATATTCCTTGGATCGCAAACGTTAAGCCTCTGGCGAACCATTATAAGAGAGAGAACTGATACAGAGATTGGTCAAATTATTTCAATAAATAGAATGAACCTGTTCGCTCAGAGGAATATAGTTCTTACAGGTCAGGTGTCGCTTCATAAAGTGTGCGCTGTTATCTTATTGGAAATGATTCGGTGCTCATGTTGATATAAACTTTTATTTGTATGAAGAGATCTTTGTAAGACTGACTCCTCATAGTTGCAGGAAGCAGTGCAAGCAATTGACCCGTTATCGTTTGCCAATGAACCCCAACAAAGTGAAAATAAACGGTAAACGGAAACAGTGAGACAAGGTAAGAAGTAAAGGGAAATAACATTGCTGAAGATCCTGAAACAAGATACGCGAAAATGAATACATACATAGACCTAATTTATGACATTATTAATAAGAGTTTTTATATCGTGATATTTAGCAATGACAAGTACACAGAACAGTGGTACAGTGTGCGAAGTATTTCAACTCATTCGTTCAGTAGCTCATTCAGCAAGTATGGCGTTGATATATGCGTTGTAATGATAGAACTAGAGTAGCTGTTTTGATTGAAATCTTAATACGTTAAGATCCTTGATATTTCTATTGCCCCACTTGTAGATATAAAACCGATCTTATGTCAACATGTTTAATTTATTCACCTAATAAAAGGTTGTTGTTATTTCTATCATTGTTAAGAGACAAGAGAGATGTAGAACTTTACATATGAAAAATAATTGTATAAAAAACAAAATGCATGGCGATAACAAGAAATAGCAGTAGATAAATAAATATAAAGCAAGGGAACTCAGTCTCAAGATAGTGGAAGGTTTCGGCACAGGGGTTATGGCACAGAACAAAATTTGGGAACAATATTTTGTAAAATATCTACACCAATAAATAGTGGTGCAAAC
This sequence comes from Macrobrachium nipponense, assembly GCF_015104395.2. Classification (NCBI taxonomy): domain Eukaryota; kingdom Metazoa; phylum Arthropoda; class Malacostraca; order Decapoda; family Palaemonidae; genus Macrobrachium; species Macrobrachium nipponense. The sequence continues at coordinate 103,852,520 of NC_087205.1, read as the reverse complement.
AGTCCGGTTATGTAAACAAAACGTAACGGAAAGAAACGGGTTGTTGAACGCTGCCAGCTCCCTTAAAACTAGCATTTGTCTGTCATCCGAGTTATATAAAAAATGATGATAATTATAAAAGAATTAATAAGTAATTACGACTATATAAGTGATCCTGTATAACTGGGGCTTTCACGCAGAGCCTTTCACTTATTCCTTGCTACTTCACTCATTTTGCATTGGAAAAGTAAGTTGCTAATCTCATTAAAATATACAAAATATTTGTAATCTTATTCGCTGATAGGCAGAAGAAAATCTAGCTATCAACAACCAATAAAACTAATTATCAGTTTTCTTCGAGGTCTGAAAGCACGGTTGCTGTTTCTCTGAAGGTGTGCCTGAAATGGCATTCCTATCTTGTCATCATGAAATTTGCAGAAATTTATTGAACCTCGGTCGCGGAATTACATGAACAATAGCTTATTCATTCTCTCTCTCTCTCTCTCTCTCTCTCTCTCTCTCTCTCTCTCTCTCTCTCTCCTTAAGGCGTACACAAATTTGTAACAACATTAAGTCGCTTCCTTGAAATATACATGCTCATTAAACTTTTGTGAAAAAAAAAACAGCATTCGCCATTTCATACCTATTTGCCTCTGCTGTGACTCTTCGTATTTTTCAACATTTCACTTTTTCGTAGTGTATAATATACTACACAGGAAGTTGATCTCAATAGTTTCTACCTTTTTTTCCCGTTCACATTCGCATCCACACTTCACTTCCATAAGGAGAATTGGCTCAACAGTCACTTCATACATTCAAATTTTGTCGTCTGTGGACACTCCAGTCTCTACCCAATCTTAGCTCACGGTCTGATATATTCTTACTTCACCTTTTCTACGATTCATCTCTCCTTTCATGCCAGAAGCATCCGGTACATTTTCCTCCAAATACCCACAGGAATCAAAGGCTTCAATTTCTCATCGCCCAGACTAACATTCTTTGCGATGGAAAGAGAACCCACACGATTACTGAGCATAACTTGTTTACTTTTAAGTATTTACATAGTATTTTACTTACAGGTAAACAAGTTATACTCAGTAATCTTGTGGATGGATGGATGGATTATGGAATTTAGGGCATAGCCCAAGCGCTGGGACCTATAAGATCATTCAGCGCTGAAATGAAAGTATGGCTAGATGGAAAAATGAGAAATGAAATGAAAATGATAAACTGATGACAATCCTGCACTTTTTCCATCTACAGAAGGAAACTGAAAGACGTTTTCGTTCGAGTCTTTGGGATATTATCTTGGTTTACATTTACTCTCACAACTGTACCTCGGCTAAAATTTTCTATTGTTAATTGTCTCCTCTTGCAAACTCTTTTATTGGCTTTTGCAGGTTTTTTTCAACCATCCCCAATGAGTGTTGTATGAATTGCGAAAATCAACCATATCACATTTCATTCATTCATTTTCTCATTCCACTCATAAAAATATCAAGCACCTATTTAGCTATAATGCCCACGTGTAACAGACCCACTGATGAAGGAGGTCAGTCGCTGTCATATGTGTATTCCAGTATATGCTTCAACTCTGTCTTAAGAACTTTTAATCGCTCAATAGCTGAACTGCTATGCACACGTCCTTAGCACTCTTCACTGCCTTATTAAATTTATCCCAATTATTATTTTTGTTCTGCCAAAATCTACCATACCTCTTCCCTGGTATACTAGATAACTTTAAACCCATAATACCTTTCTACAATTGAATGGTACGCCCTGATGTCAATCCCTTCTAAGTCTTTCCCTCACGCAGACATCCCTTACAAACCTTGGTCAGCCACTGCAATGCCTCAGCATCTGGCTAGTAATTCCAGCAACTCCTTGCATCATTTCATTCAACCTCATAATTATTGTCCTCTTTATGCCCTCACCACTCTCATCCCCATGTATTCTCAAACTAACAGTAACACCTTTTTACTCTTGTTTCATCCGGCTTCTCCACTTTTCTCCTCTCCACAAACAGTGAACCTTCCGAATAGTTAATCCATCAACCCAGTATTTCATTCACTTCAGACAGCATCTGTCCATTTGCATCTTTAATTTTAGATTCATTCGTACCTTAACTTTTCTCTCTGCGTTTACTTCCCTATGGAACCATTTCTTGTTTTCAGTAGGCTTCTTACTCATGTTACCCATCCATTTTTATTGCTAGCCGTATTTATTCACATTTTTGTTACTGCCCTTTCCATCATTGTCTAAACCCGAACTGAATTTTCTGTTTCGCCATTCAGTGTCACATGAAATAAAATCCTTTTTTCCTTCACTAAACCCTTCATTTCCTCATCCCACTACTTGATTGTTTTTAATCTTTCCTCCTACCTCCTTTACCCAAGAACACCCCATCAGGAGTTTTACGATCACATCTGCTCTTCCCACTGTCCTGTCTTCAAATTTAGCCTAAATGTCATCCGCGCACGCACACACCACACACACACACCACACACACACACACACACACACATATATATATATATATATATATATATATATATATATCTATATATATATATATATATATATATATATATATATATATATACACCCATATATCAGGCCTGTACCCAGAGTTTTTTATGGGGTGGGGTCTTTTTTCCAAAAACTAGATTTTTCTTCTATAAATGTAATTGCATGAATAGTAAATAGGTATATATCATAATCCTATCATCACTCTCGTATTTCCTGCTACTAAGAATGATGTTAATGTTTGATGACAAAATTTATATAAAAAACACTTGCTAAAAAAAATCATTGTTATTTATTAATTTGTAATTACAGTTCAATGAAAAGGATAGTCACAGATAATGTGGACTTCCAGTAAATTTGAACGAACCCCCGACCCCCACCCCTCGGTACAGGCCTGTATATATGATAGCTCTTTTTAAGGCGTTGTGGCCCTCGTCTTTCTGAGGAACTTTTAAGAAATTTATTCAAAGCTAAATGTGTCGTATCTCCTAATCGGGATAATATAATGTTGTTTACATCATTATTCTGTGATATGCCTGAGCAATCTTTATATATCGTTATTTCTGATAACAGCGAAGGTAATGTTATTATTGGGTGACCAGAAATTTCGGTCCCAGAAAGTTCGGTCTCAGAAAATTTGGTCCCAGAAATTATATATATATACTGACAATGAAATCATAATCTAACTGATGAAAAAATTAAACAAAGTATAGAATTAGAGTTTTATTAATAAAAGTGTAAAAAAAGGTATGTTTCTTCAACAAAAATCCTATACAGTATAATATAAAATATATCATATTGTGCACAAAATCAAGAAAATTGGGTCCCAGAATATTCGGTCCCGGAAAATTCGGTCCCATATCAGAAAAAATACTGTAAATGCATAGAAGTTTAAAAAGAAAAAAATATAAAGTAACAAGTTCCTTCTTATCAATAAATACATAATCGATTATTTAAGTCATACATAATATTTCTTTTTATCAAATTTATCAAACCCTGAAATAGGTAAATTCTATTTAAAATAAATCAGTAGAAGTTTAAAAATTATAAGAAAACTAATGTTTAAACTATCAAAACATAAAAAGAAAAATTAATGCAATGAATGAGCAATAGCCTTAAGGAAAGCTAATTTATCTTCACCATCATATGATTCTACAAGATTTTTTATTCTCTTATCTGTTGACTGGTATTTTTTCCTCTTTTGCGGATTATCTCCTCTTTGCGCCTGAATTATCTTGGTCTGTGTAAGGAATTCTTCTTTTCGCAGAGCATCAATAAGCTTCCAAATATTTGGGTGCTTACTCGTTACTGATGCGCGCAGTGCTGAGTGAAACCCTTCAAATGCATTGTTTGTCCGTGGCAATTCCTGAATGACCCTATCGTGAACATTCCAAAAATCAACTGGATATAAAGGCTGTTCTCGTCTGCTGCGTCTTCCTCTCTTTGGTCCAATGTATGTTAGCTCAAAATAACTTATAAAGTCTGTTGGTATTGATTCATCTTCACAGAGATCTTCATAAGTATCAATTACATCTTTCGGTGGTAAAAATGCAAGTGCGCAGAACATTTTAATTTTTGTGGCAAAACAGCCATCAGTACCATATTGAACTTTGTATCCTAATTGACATATTTTCCTATAAATAGTCTGGCAAAAATGAAATAAACAACCTAGGCTGCTGCTTTCAGTAAAGTTACTGTCACAGCTGTTACGAATTGCTCGTTCAAAGTCAATCAAAACGTGACGAGGGTTAATATTTGGTCGCAATTTACTTAGTTCAAGAAAAGTCCTGTCATATGTTGCTTGAGTTTTGTCCGGCAATAAAATGAAAGCTCTTGGATAAAATCCCCCATTTATGAAGGCATGAATGGTGAACAGCTGATACCATATACTTGGTGATGATTTAAATGTGCCATCCATTCCTAAAATTGATGCATTTTCCAGTTGCTGAAGACCTTCGTCGGAGGCGAAGATTAAAACCCGCTTTTCATCATCACTGCCTGTGTCGCATTGCAGGAACAAATGACCGCCTTGTAAATATTTAAAAGTATCAGGTACTTGAAATCCTGTTCGTCGAAGAGGCAATGGAGGAGCGCCAAAAGCTTTATTGCGCCAGTTTGTAATGCTTCTAGAAACCGTTTGCAACCGTGGTAATTCATATTTTGCATTCTCACTAATATTACTGGTAGCTTCGGAAATGAGCACCCGAGTACTTGTTTCACCTCCTTCCTGCAACTTTTTTCTTAATGTTGAAATGGCGAGACGAGCTTCCACTCCATTCGGCGTTGGTTCATGATCATGACTGTTGATTGTTGAAATTATTATAGGTTCACCTGGTTTATTCTCTGTATGAACACGAGCACGACATGTGTTACGGTTCTCACAGCGCCACAATTTCTTTGTCTTGTCGGAACTAAACTTATGAAAGTCATAAACATAGTTAACGTCATCAATCAATTTGTCTTTGTTTCTTTCACTTTTAAAATATTTTGCAGCCATGATGGGGTTCTTCAAATAGGAAAATTGTGCTTATCCTTGAAGAAGAGTGACTAAAAACTGAGTTACAAATGTCACCGTTTCTTATATATAGGCGGTGTCAATGAATGTTAATGAAAGTACACAAATTATCTCTCAAATACCATTACAAGTGCTTAAAGTCCTATATGACAAAACTACCTAAAAACATCATTTAACACCACGTACCCTTTAGTTTACAGTTTGTAAACAAATCACAGGCTCACAAAGTTCTCACGCTCTTGCTGATCTTTGTAAAATATCTCGTCAGGATTGCTAAACAATTGATCTCTAAACCAAACGAGTTATTAAAGTTATTGATAGAAATAAAAGATTTTCATTTCTTCTAACATCATGTATTTATTTGCCTTTTTCCAGAAAGGTTATATTGGACTTGATTATTTAGATTTTAGAAATTTTCCGGGACCGAATTTTCCGAGAATGAGATTTCAGGACCGAATTTTCTGGGACCGAATCTTCTGGGACCGAATTTTCCTAGCACCTATTATTGTTAACCTCTCTCTCTCTCTCTCTCTCTCTCTCTCTCTCTCTCTCTCTCTCTCTCTCTCTCTCTCAGTTATGAGTAGCAAAACTTTATCAAGAATATATTAAGGAACTCCTCCAAATGCATTCTTTCACAGTGGGAGCAAAAAAGTAATTTTATGAAATTCGTACTTCACCAAATTTTTTTTCCCTGTCATTTAGATTTTTCAAAAAATCACTTTTGCGAAAGTAGCTTTACAAAAGTCTTAAGTAAGTTTAAGTGCAAATGAAAAGTTCAGGAAATTTTCCCTCTTGAATTCCACTTGTTCTTATTTCATCAACAAACTTTAATAAATAACATGAGAATGAAGTATTTAAAACCTCACGTCTTCGTTTTTATGATATATGATAAAAATCACACTTTTAAGCCTGACGGCTACTTATAAATCTTTCATTGTATACCTTAAGATTTTCGCGTATATTTGATGCTGATAAGCAAAGTCGAACAACTATCTGTCGTCTAAGTGTAAATTGAAAACTTTTACCTAGAGGAGATCGCATCTAGAGAGAGAGAGAGAGAGAGAGAGAGAGAGAGAGAGAGAGAGAGAGAGAGAACCCTCTCTTTTCCTTCCCAGCTAGCTCGCGCGTATAGAGAGAGAGAGAGAGAGAGAACTTCTCTTAACACCTGTAGCTTTGGCAGAATCTTACCTTAACTGTTGAAGAGGAGGGGAAGGACCTCGCGGGCGGGCGCGTGGGCGTAAAAATGAATGGTGTGTGGGTAGTTTGGTCGCGTGTGGGTGTCGGTGGTGGTTTTCACACCTCGGGAAGAAACGAGAGCAAAACGACACAGAGTGTTTTTTGGGGAGAAAGTTGGGTTGGTAGTGGTGACACGGATTGGCCCGAGTTGGAGGGAGGCGCCTTCGGTTTGTGAAGGAGGCCCCAAACCACAACTCCGAAGGGAAGGGAGAAGGGAGGGGAAGGGTAGAGAGATTGAGGGGAAGCGCCGCGCCTTCTCTCCCTATATACGCAGGCGCTTCTCTTACACACACACACTCACTCCCTCTCCCATCGCCTCTCTCCCCCATCCCCACCCCATTCTATCTCTCTCTCTCTTTCCCTTTTTTTTATTTTCTCAAGTTCCTACTTTTCATCAATTTTGCTCAGCGTTTTACGCCCTTTCTCTCTCTCTCTCTCTCTCTCTCTCTCTCTCTCTCTCTCTTTCCGTACGCCCTCCTGCGTTACCTAAGCCTAATTTCTTCCAAATGGCCCTGCCCGTTGGAGGAGGAGGCCCCTCTACTGAGTAGGGAGCATCAATAATGGTAGCAGTGCCAGATCCTATTTACTTTCGACCAGGAGCTTGTAGTATGTGTGCTTACATCTCATTCTCATCATTGTTGTGATGGAAATGAGAGAAATTATCCGAAGGTTTTACAGTTCTGAAACGTCCTATCTCTCTCTCTCTCTCTCTCTCTCTCTCTCTCTCTCTCTCTCTCTCTCTCATCGCTGAAATACTAACATTTTCGAATGAGTAAATTGACTTTTTTATTGACTTTTCCCTCAAAGGTAGCAGCAGTAACTTAGGAATTCGCAGAAAAATACTTGAAAAGACGATAGCAAATATGTAGAATAATGTAATAATTCGGTAAAAATTAGAAAAGACGATAACAAACCTGTAGAAAATAATGTAATAATCCGGTAAAGATAAAGCTAGAAATTTCATAGCACGCTGGGGGGTCCGTGAACAGCTTCCGTCTGATGTTGAAAACATTCATGAAACTGAACAAGAAGAACCAGGCGTCACTTGAGAGAGAGAGAGAGAGAGAGAGAGAGAGAGAGAGAGAGAGAGAGAGAGAGAGAGAGAGAGATTCGCTTCCTTCGCAATGACAGCTTCATATGCTTCTTTCTAATCGGTATGATACCATTGCGGTCTCCGCTCTGAAATTATGTTCGCTTGTGTTCTTAACGTCATTGCAAATTCTTTAGTCACACAAGTGTATGCTTGCGTGGACGTAACTTCTGTTTTCATCGAGACTGAGAATCGATGTGTTTTTCTGCGCGTGACTGTGTGAATCTGTTTGTGTACATGTATACCTTTGAATAATGTGTAAATGTAATTTTGTAGTTATATATATATATATATTATATATATATATAATATATATATATATATATATATAAACATCATATAGTTTACTCATTCAATCAGTGGTTAATGAAATTTCCTGATGTAAGTTCCTTTAGACAAAAAAAAAAAAAAAAAAAAGTTGAGTTCCGTTTACGAGCACTGAAAATATCCTGTATGGAAACTTCCTTACCACTTCCATTCAAGTTTTGTTGCAAGGTACATTAATACCATCTTCCCATCTCCAGCCACCATTTCCAATATAAACAAAATTCATGCGACAGTCTTCTCGAATGAATTGGCAGTGAATAGTTGTGTGTGCTGCATTGGAATGTTATGTCAACTGTAATGTTTAATAGCAAGGTGACATAACATTACCCTGAAGCACTCCACTATTTACCGACAGTACAGTCGACAAAACTCCATCAATATAATTTTGCATCCGCTGCGTATTCTCGTAGTAATGATTAGTTTTACCCATTTAACGGCGAACAGTGTTACACATTTAATGGGAACACCATACTGACGTAAGAGCATCCATAATATCAATGTATTGAGATACTTAGTTGATCAACAAAGCCATCAGAAAATCTTTCCATGCCATACTCTGCTGCATAGGATGTCTTGACGCAAATCAATTTTGATCTTGGTAACTCCTGCCATCTCTATAAAAATCTGGTGGTGCATCTCAATGAATTTTATAACCGTTTGCAAATGATTAAGAATGAGCCTACTGAGTATTTTCCTTGCATCTAAGTAAAACGATGACTGTACTTTTTTTTTTTCATCTGTCCATCCGCCTGTGGTGTTTTTGTATGGTAACACTGCGTCCTGGGCTTTAGATAGTTACGCTAATTGTAAGTTTTAGGTAAATAAAAGGATATCTGGGTGTCCATTTGTAACTGAAAAGTGTTTTAGATAATTTACTGTATGCGAATTACACCGTTAATATTCGAAATAGGATATTATTATAATCGTTGAATGTAAGCTGAATGTAACTATCGAAAGCCCGGGACGCAGTGTTACCATACAAAAACACCACAGGCGGATGGACAGATGAAAAAAAAAACAGAGTATAGATGTGACCTTCAGTCAGGTCACCTTGGTGTGGTATCTTCGCATTGGTTCATGAATTCCAATCATCGTTTTGTTACGTCCTTCCGTATTCTGAAAAAGTCTAGTTAGTATGCGAGGTGTTGTTTCGTTGTTAGTGGATTTCATTATTAAGAATAATATTAATATCGATGATATTGACCATGATCTTGATTATAGTTGGAATATTATCACTGGAGGAGTTAACTGTGTTTGGCGAGTTCTCTCAGATGTGAGAAGCGCTTCGATGTTCCTAAAATTTGTTAAGAGTTCATTGTACAGTATACTAGACTGCTATATGGACACTGCGTATACATATTACCAATATATCATAGATATTTAGTTATATGCCTGTCATGTTGCAGTGTTGAATGGTGGCAATTATAACTAATGTTGTTAGCTATTTAGTGATTATGAGGTGATTATTTCAGTGCCCATGTGATAAGGGGTTATCGGTAGTGCAAATCTCCCTAAGTAGTAATTTTAGGCTGAATAATTCAATAATGGCACTCCTTTGTTTGTGCATATTTGAAGGAACTAGCAGAAGCTGTTTTATCTTTTCTGTTATCTATTGATTTATTCCTGTGCGCAAGACTTTTAATGAAGGTACAAAGAAAGGCCATGAGGGCCGGAAAGGAAAAAATTATTTATCGATCTAAGGTAGTAATGAATTTGTACAAAAAGAAGATAAACACGAGAGTCTTCAATTGAAGAAGAAGGCTACAGTTTCCTCACAGGTGAGAGAGGGCATGAGCACCCGTTTTTTAATGTAACATATGAGAAAGTCTTAATAGAAAATACAAAACTAGTGTCAACTTTTGAAGGAGGGTTCTGGTTTTAGTAAGAATAAAGGCTTAGCCTAAAGTACACGATTCAGATTATTGGCATAGGTCTCTTAGGTCTGATAAAGAGTGTTTATTAGACGTTCTGGCGAGCATATCAAAACACACTTAACGTTACAACTACCACCATATAAAAAAAAAGTATTATTTAACAACAACGAAAAACAGTTCTATCTGGTCTTTTGGACTTAGGTTTAAGTCACCCGAGTCAAATGCTTTAAGCCTGAACTAATATAATCTATCAAGAAATTCAGTATTAACAGTAAAGAGCAATGTGAGAGGAGTGATTACCAACGTATTGATGGTTCTTTCAAGAGCTGTATGAGGATCATCAACGAAAGAAATAAATAAAAGGCTTTAAAAAGATCAAGACTTGAAAGAAAAAAATAACAGGCTTTAAAAAGATCAAGACTTTAAAGAAAAAAATAACAGGCTTTAAAAAGATCAAGACTTTAAAGAAAAAAATAACAGGCTTTAAAAAGATCAAGACTTGAATAAAAAAATAACAGGCTTTAAAAAGATCAAAACTCGAAAAAATAAAAGGCTTTAAAAAGTTTAGGCCTTGGAAAAAAAATAGAAGGCTTTAAAAAGATCAAAACTTTAAAGAAAAAATAAAAGGCTGTTAAAAAATCAAAACTAGACAAAAATAAAAAGCTTTAAAAAGATCAAAACTTGAAAGAAAAAATAAAAGGCTTTAAAAAGATCAAGACTTGAAATAAAAAATAAAAGGCTTTAAAAAAGGTCAAAACTTGAAAGAAAAAATAAAAGGCTTTAAAACATCAAAACTTGAAAGAAAAAAATAAAGGCTTTAGAGAGATCAAAACTCAAAAAGAAATTAAAGGCTTTAGAAAGATCAAGACTTGAAAGAAAAAAAAATAAAAAGGCTTTAAAAAGATCAAAACTTTATGGAACACCTCAGAATAATGAAGTGGAAGCAGTTTCTTCCGTCTGCGACGTACTACACAGAATGATCAGAAGAGACGAAAGGATGAAAATATGTTGACAAAGAGAAAGAGTCACGTAGGAAGCGCGCGCGAGTGTCAGCCCTTTGTGTTATAGCTTCTGCAAAGCCTTAGAAATGTCACCAACATAAATAGGAGTTTCCAGAGTTCTCCAAAGGAAAGCGAGATTTAGCTGAAAAGGACTTCCAAGGTAACAGTATGTTTATTTCCTCATTTATATATATGTATATATATATATAATATACATATATATATATATCTCTCAGTTTCCTCCAGGGTCGTTCGAATCAATCCAACATTTTAAAAAAATGAGTTACTAGTAAATTTGGCTTTTTAAAGTCTTGCCGCCAGTGTTTTAGTCTTTATAATATAAAGTATTATGATAATAATTTGATTATCCTCTTTTTTGTATTTCCAAAGCAAGGTCGCTTTCAGTGAACAGCCCCTGCACTGTCATCTATCAAAACAAGCGTTTTCTTTGAACACGCTCTTACTTCAAAAATTCCAAGATGTTAAGAAGATCAAAGGTCAGCTGTGTTTCTTTCGTACCTCGTAAAAGAGGGATGGGGATGCTTCTTGTTTCGACTTTGGTGTTCAGAGGACTTCAGTGTCATTTTCAAGTGAAGAGAAAGTGAGTCCTACACCTTTCACTATGGGATACTTGTAGTTCGAGCAATCTTAGACTTTACATTGTTCCTCAAGGTGTGTCGATTATAATTAAGTCTTCATGGCAGCTTAATGGGACTTTAAGTTTCCTTTACTTTTAAAGCCTTTTCTCTAAGAAGTAATATTTAGAATGACAGCATATTTCTGTCAGACATTCCGGCAGGCAAGTAATCCTCTTAGACATTCAGGCAGGGAAGTGACTCTTAGACATTCAGGCTTGGAAGTGACCCTCTTAGACATTCAGGCTTGGAAGTGACCCTCTTAGACAGACATTCAGGCAGGGAAGTAACCCTCCTAGACATTCAGGTAGGCAAGTGACCCTCTCAGACATTCAGGCAGGCAAGTGACCCTCTTGTTAAACAGAGTACCATTACTACCAACTTTGAAGCCACTATGAGTTACATTCCCTCTTAAAGTGGTAAGACAGTTGACAATATTATTCTCACTGAGTTTCCATGGCCGTCAGCATCATCACGATCCCAGGTCCCTTAAAAGTATTATTTTTATTCACATAACGGACGGAATATTTTTTTATGTGGGGGTTGGGCGGTAACGTTGTGTTTTAATCTAATCCCTGATTCTGTCATTAATGGTCATGAAGATATCATTTTCCGATATATTTTAAAAGAAAACTTTGAATATTCTGCCAATAATTTTCGGAACTCGGATAACCGGGATAAACGTACATTATGAAAGAATGGAAACTTTCATTAGTGACGCAAATGGTGCATCTATTGTGCATAGAATCCTGAAATGCTATAGCACAGTGCAATGCGATACACAGGTCTTTCTCTCTACACTAATATTATCTTGTGTCCTCCCTGACTGGCATCAGTACTTCGTAATTTGCCTCTGTTTAAGAGGTGGTTTATATATTCTAAAGAAGTGAAGTTCATTTACTATTTCAGCTCTCTCTCTCTCTCTCTCTCTCTCTCTCTCTCTCTCTCTCTCTCTCTCTCATACACGCCTTCGAAACCGAAATATATTTTGGCATTTTACTTCGTCATGGTCTTATCTTCCTAAGAAATAATTGATTAGTTTGCGTAAAAAGTAAATCATTTTTTGAATGATTGTGTAAACTCTGTATGTAGGTTTTATTACCAATTTACAAAAAGTATGCATCCATGTTATCGCGTCGAGATAAGGGAGGTTTGCGCTTTTTCCCAGCAAGTATAAGGTCATTTGTACCCATTGTGTGTGAGGGAAAAAAATGGCAATTTCTAGTTAAAAGGAGTCAAAATGAAAAAAGTAAAAATAAAAGCATTTCCTTACCTCGGGTGCCCCCTCGGACTCAACCTTTTTCCTTTTCCTTCAGATTCTGTGCGTCTTCAGTGCCTTCGTCCCGAATTCTAAGTATTCAACCTCCTCCTCCTCCTCCTCCTCCTCCTCCTCCTCCTCCTCCTCCTCCTCCTCCTCCGCCGCCGCCTCACATTATGCTCCCCCTCTTTAACCCAGATCCCCTTCTTTTCCCCTTCCCATTATGGTGTTGTTCGTGTAGTCCAAAGTAAACTCAGCCTGAGAGAATACAAACATGGCCGGCTTCTTCTTATAGGTGTCGAGATCATATTCCCTTAATAGCCAAAAATTGAGAGGAGAGAAGGCGGTATGCAGAGAGAGTATGGGGGGGGGGGGGGGGGGGGGGGGGGCAGAGGGGACGTTCTGCCCGGCCGCAAATTTGAGGGCGTTCTAGCACAAGGGAGGAAGTATTAGTTAAGGGATGGTTGGGGCAGATGACGATCAAGATTACTGGAAGGAAGTGGATTCATAGTGGATCAAAAGACAAGAGACTGTGAAAGAAGGGAAGTTTTGTCATGATGTAAAGATCAAAACTAAAAGCAAAGGCGATTTTAAAGAACTTCCGTGAAACTGTGGAACAACGATTGTTGTTTAGGTGTTTTTCGGTAAGTTAGAACTGAGGGTTATCTTTTACATTTTCACATTATCTTCACAGCCTAATTTATTTGAAATAGATAAAAGTAACAAGTGTCAGCAATTGAATAGGATTTCCTATTCGCTGGGAAGACTCACTGATAATCTTAATTTTAGGGTCTGCATTGTACAAACACTTGTGTGTCTCGCCCCAGGGAAGGTCTCGAAATCAAAGTTACCGAAGAATGCTGACATCTTTTTACTAATCTTGTTCAGAGTCAGCCCACCATAATCAACTATATCGATTTTTATTCTCTCGTACTAACAACGGTACTTTCAGGAATGAAACCTTCATTTCACTGATACGTAATAGACACTCAAGGTAAATTTCACTCGTAAATGTTTTATTATTTATGTTGGTTATACACATCTGAATTGTGAAGGGGGTATAAGTTGTCGTCTTAGTTGTCTGTTTGGATAGTAGCGTGGTCTTCTCTGGGCTTGAAGATGCTGCCTTGATCGTATGTCCGGCTTTTGATTTTTTTTTCTTTTTTTTTGTAACCCCATGACCCTAAAAATAAATAGTCATACCATCGCGTACCCTGTTATCGGAATTCATGATCAGATAAAAGAGTGTGATTAATAATAATAATAATAATAATAATAATAATAATAAAGTAAACTTCACTATAGAGAAATTTAGTAAGAACAGCCTTCCAGATCTTGAAACACAAGATCTAGATTAGGAACAAGTATTAGATACACGGATGAAGAGGACTTTATGCCAACTACAATATTGTTTTTATGATTAAGAAAGATTATTGTGATGGAACTTTTTCAGGCGTAACCCTCCCGTTATGGAAGCTTCTACACATAAGCGGAAAAAACAGGACGGAGAAAAAAAAAGTTCACATATTCGTCCCATCCAGTTGACTTACAACTCCTTCGGATCCCGTGTGAGCTTATATTTTTGCTTGTTTTTTCTTCGTTTATTTACATCGATTTTTAGTATCTGTTCACTACATAACAAGTTACCTCAGACCAAATGAATGGAAAGTAAACATCTACTGCATTTGTGCGTTAAATAGGTTTTGGAGTCCAACTTGAAAATAGTACTGAAATGTTTGTCAACCGCTGACATCGTGAATGTAAGACATGATTTAAATGTTAACCCTTTAGAAGTTGTTTTATTTAATTATAGTTCTTGCGCAGGAAAATTAAAATCTGGTGTAGAATTTAGCCTTCGGTACTGTTGTCTATAACTCAGATGTTTGTCATATTTCTAACACGACTCAATCAATCTTAAGACCTGCCTGTATTTATCGTCTTTCCTGTATCATTTTGTGTTTACGCTTGTTATTGTGGTAGGTTATTATTTACTATAGTCAGGGGTACGCGTCAGTCCCGCGATATATCATTAACAATTTCCCAATTTCAAAGAAGTAATGCATTAAGAAGGTTTGGGATAACCTTTTGGTACAAAAGAGTTGCCGGAAAAGGGCACGTAAGGCGTATCAGTTTTAAGTGTGAGAGAGAGAGAGAGAGAGAGAGAGAGAGAGCAGGAAATGCAAAGAAAACTGGTTTGATAAACGCAGTTTGTAAGATGCATGGTTATTTCGAGTATTCATGTATCGTAGTTCGTGTGTGTACGAGAGAGAGAGAGAGAGAGAGAGAGAGAGAGAGAGAGAGAGAGAGAGCACCGAGTTGTGGTTGCGAATCTTGAACCTGGGGTCTCGTAGCCTCTCCTCTTTAAGTTTCTGAAATGGTGAACACGTTCGAACCTTCTCATAATATACTTGCATAACGCATCCCTTTGCCGAAGAGGCCTTTTGTGTCATTTGAGAAAATAGCGCTCAGCCCGCGCGTCGCCCTAACCGCCCTTTTAAGTAAGAATTTGCAATCAGATAGGCGTTTCATTTCCCTCCTATTTGAGTGAGCAGTCGAGAGGTTCGAAAGCAAATGAAACTTTTCAGAGAGAAAACAGAAAGAAGAAGAAGAAGAAGAAGAAGCACAGAAATTTCGGCCTATGCAACCACCGGTTGCGTACAGCCACGGGGTATTATTGGTGATGGGAGCGTTTTTTGCTTCTGCACTCCTAGTCAGCTTCCGTTTTTTCCACTCGCTGTTTTGCGTTGTTTTGATTTCTTTTGTTGTTGGAGCGCTTATCTCTCTCTCTCTCTCTCTCTCTCTCTCTCTCTCTCTCTCTCTCTCTCTCTCATTCTTCTTCTTCTAATACCGAGGCAGATTGAGCGTTAGCGAATAAGAGAAAGGAGACTCGCTCGGTAAAATGTAAACCTGAAAACCAAGAAGTTTCTAATTTGATGCTTTTTTATTTCGAATGAAAAAGGTCCGCGGTTGATGTTGGAAGGTCCCAGGAGAATAATGAACACGGGGAAAGCGTCGTAATTCCTCTTCTTTTTAATTTCACATTTTCTGATCTACATGTTCTTTTCTTCCTCTTCCTTTTCCCCGTATCTTTTCGTCTTCAGACCTGAAAAAGAGAACACTTTGAAAATGATGTTTTGGGCGAAGAGTTTTTATTTCTAATGATTTTTTTAAGATATTGGATTATCAATAAACGTTTTGCCTTAAAATTAAACTTTAGAGTTCAGTATCGTAGTTTGGTACTGTATCGACTGTTGTGTTTGTTTTTGGCTACTTATGAAACTATTTAAATACTTTCACGTTAAAGGGAGATGTAGTCTCACATATTTTAAAACGCGAATATTATCTATCACCTCTGTTGCTATTCTGGAAACAGAACCAAATCAGGACAACGACATTTTCTTCCCGGTAAAGAAGAAAAAAGAACGGGAGGAAGAGGTCCTGTGACAGAAGGAAGACTTTGAAAAAGAGGGAGGGAGGAAAAAGTCATTTTTACTCCTCGGTTTTTGTCTGGAATATAAATAAGGGAAAATTCTCCAGACACTGAAGTCTTAATACAGTGTATATGAGAGTAATGGATTAACACCTTAATTAGTATTCTGGCTTCCCTCGGGCGCGGAGCTCAGGTGTGACTCATTCGGTTTGTTGAAACAAAAGAAAAGGCGAAAGAATGAAAATAAAGATATACGAACATTTTCAAGGGGGGGAAAGAATGCTCTTCTCACTCTCTCTCTCTCTCACTCACACACACACACACACACACACACACTGGGCAATCAGATGCTCTCTCTCTCTCTCTCTCTCTCTCTCTCTCTCTCTCTCTCTCTCTCTCTCTCTCGGGAAATTCGAAGTGGGTTTTTTTCCCCTACGTGTTTCATGCTGGTGTATCTTGTTCGAGGCAGTTGATCCGCGGAATGGGATTTGCGTTCGTTGTCCGACGAATTTTTTCAGATGCCGTTGACATTCGGTATTGTTGCCTTAAATGCTTCAGGAATACAGATTTTCCTTTTTCCGTTTTCCACTGAAAGAGGCGTTTGTATTTGTTAGTGAGTTTCGCAAAATTCTGATGGGCGGAGTGATTCTTACGCAAAATTGTGATGGGAGCAAGAGACGTTCGAGATATGAATACTAATATAAAACAGACACACACTTCGGGATATTTTTTGAAATGAAGAAAGATAGATTATGCATTTGTGGTGTCATGAAATAGTATATATAGTATACAAGCAAGCAAGAGAGATGTGCAAATGTATGTATATAGTGTGTGTGTAAGTGTGTAGATAACATTAACGTAGGTGGTCAGAAAAACAACAGAAACTATAGATGAGAGTTTGTGAAATATGAGATAAGGATGAAAATGGAAAGCTTTTACACATGGTCCGTTGAATTGACTTTTAAGCAGGAAAAATAATGGCATTAATACAAGAGTACCGGATGTTTGAGGGCTGTTATATCTTTATTTGTACAAAATACCCATTTTCCCTCAAAGCTTACGTCCAGAAGCCATTAACGACACGAAAGTACCAAATACATGGCTCTGTCGTTTCCTCCTATAAATGTTTTTGCGGAAGGAGCTGATCATTAAATTGCAAGCAATAATATTGTTATTCTCAGGTAAACCCTTCGATAGAAAGACTTGATTTCTCAGGATCTGAGTGATATAGTTTGATCAGGACATCTGAATAATTTATTTCTTCGAAAACTGCCAAGCTAAGTGAGAATATCATTCAAATCAACATACTGTCTTCGTTTAACATCACAGAAAATTCTTAGTTGCGTTTCCTTGCCACTTTACGGAAGCCCCACAGCGTTCACACCATTTAGTTTGCAAGATGAATTTATAATCATTTAGTTGAAAAGAAAAGTTTAAATTCCTTTCCAGTGACTCTCCGTCCCGTAAGTTTTATATCTGCGTGTTGTGCAGTACGAATTGGGAAATTCAAGATTCGTGCGTTAGTTTTACATTTGACCTTTGAAACGTCTATCTGATCTCTTCTTGGGCTTTAGTAAAGCTTCCTGTTTTAGGAACAAACGAAAAACCTACTTTATAAATTCCCAGAACAAGTGAGATATATCAAAGGGTTGCGATCTGTCCGGAAGAGACAAGGTCTTCGCTGCTCCCTTTGGAAAGAACACTATGACACCAACGCAGCGAGAAGAAACAGATCGAGGCTCCTCGTCATATCCATCACGGGAAATATGATCGGGAAAAAATTATTTGCCGAGCCCTAAAACAAGAAGGATAAACATGTCGTGTTGATGTTTTTCCCCAACATTAACCCCACTCTTATTTCCCCCTCTTTCCCTTCGTCCAGCCCCCAGTTTTCCACGTTCGATGAGTTTTTTTTCTTCTCACTTTTGCTAAGCATCGTCTCTTTACATATCCGTTGTAACCTGTTACACACATCATCACCATCTCATAGTTATTCCTTGAAGAAACGCCTTTGGTCTACTTCAACTCTTTTTCTCTTCCTCAAAGCCCAACAAATGTCTTACGTCTTTACACAACTGAATTATAACGTAAGGTGCTGTAAACTTCAGAGAAAATTCAATCGAATCAGTCTCATCTTGATCACATCGTTTAAAAAAAATGTATCAGTCATTTACTTCTAGAAAATGTGGTATTAAGATAATTCAGTCCAGAAAGTAATGGAGACAGATAGCGTACCGATCAGTCGGATGATAATAATATTCATTAATGATAATAATGGCATACAGAGAATACTCACCTCCTAACGAACAAAAATGAACAAAAAAACCCTTCATTTTCATTTTGTTGAAGTAGGCCTTTTATAGACGTGTAGCTGTATTGCTATAAAGAATTGTGTATTTTTGTACTATTATATTAAGAGAAAAAAAAAGGCCACACAAAAAGGTTTTTGTCTCTTGTACTAATGATAATGGTGGTGTGATTATATTGATTTAAATTAAACAGCCGCTTTCTGATCAAAGAAGCAAGGCAGTTGTGAAAGCCTGCTGCATAAAATTTCTCTCTCTCTCTCTCTCTCTCTCTCTCTCTCTCTCTCTGGCAAACCTTTAAAAGCTCAGAAGGTGTAATGAAGAACCATCTCGTCGCCACAAATCACGCAAAACGGAGCCGTCTGACACTACATTTAAAAGCAGTTTAAAGTCGAATGGATCTTTTTCTTTCTGATTCGTCCGTCCTTTGGGAAGGGGAAACCGCAAGAGCGAAGGAGAGAGAGATGTTAAGCAGCGGGATTAAGAAAATGATTTAAATGCAGCGCGAACAAGCGAGAGGGAAGAGCGGTCCCGGGCGGCAAAATGGAATTTAATTCTCCTCTTCTCCTCCTGCTATGCTGGCGGTTTATTTCGTTTGCATTCCTTCTCGCCCGCAAAAAGAGCTTACGTCTCTTTTGTCCGGCCGACGACGACGCAACACAAGAGGTTCTTCTTTCTTTCGCTCCCTCCCCCTCTCTCTCTCTTTCTTCTGTTTCTTTGGACTTGGAAGGCCATGAGAAAATTTACTGAAAGCTGAGTTTGCCAAAATCAAGTTTGTTGTTTGGAATCTAAGGCTTTATAATTGAATGCCAGTTATCTCCATTAGAATTGTACATACAAACACACACGTATTAGTGTCATAAATTCGTAGTAGCCAGTGAAGTTGAGCAACGTGCAACATCTACAGGAAAAGGTGTGGGCCCAGCTACCTCACGCCAAAAATACGCGCTGAAAACCAGACGCGTAGCGAAGTGGAATGTTGCGTACGAATTAAAAAAAAAGAAAAAAGTCGAAGCTATTGCGATGCATACTTTTATAGTATTGTGGCGAAAGAAAAAGTGAAAGAGTGAAAAATGTGGAAATACGTACAGTATAGGAAAGAGGTTAGCGGAAGTGAAAGGAGGAACCAGACCTTACCTTACAGACCTTACATCGTGTTCGAGTTTGAGATGTTTTGCTCATGAGGAAATAATTGAGATGATGCGTTGGTCAAAATAAGTTTATAATTTAGAAGTGTGAGAAGAAGAAGAAGAAGAAGAAGAAGAAGAAGAAAGGCGGTGCCCTACTATCCAAGAATCGAGATAATGCTAGCAAGACAGGTATATGGCGAAGTGTGTGTAATGGAGATCGACATCCTACCGGTTGACCTTATGTTTGGGTGTATAAAGCAGATTATGGTAAAGTTTCCCGCGTATAGGCTCATTCGCGGTTAATTCATTAAACATGGATTTGGGAGCCGGTTACATTTGCCGTTGTAGAACCACACCCTATGAGGGGAAACAGAATGAAGATAATTATATTTTTGTACGTTCATGTGTGTAGTCTGTAAATTTACACGCACATACTTTTGTTCTAAGGAATGCATGATATTGATATTCAGATATTTTAGATATTTGCAATTTATACGTAACAAAGCTTTGCATTACGTACAGATTTTTTTTAACGTGGTTCTTCTTAATACGGTCTATATATTTACGTGACGGGAGGCTCGTGGGCTGGCTCAAACTTAGCTTCAGTCTTCTAGCGCAGTTCATCTTTCTCTCTCATCTCTTTTCTGTGCCTTGACACCTTCATTTATATACTCATTTTTAGGAAGGAAGACTGGGATGACATTTTATTCAATTTTTCCCAGATGATGTCATGTTTCCACGTCATTTGGAAAGAGTGCGGTTGCTTCAAGGCGTGGAATTCAGAGTCAATATTTTTCCTTCCGTAGAGTTCAGAACGTTGCATCACTCAAGTGTTCATACATTCTAGCGATGGGTTGTTTCATTGCTGGAGAAGTTTGGCTCTAAAGGACATTTCCTTTTCAATAAGTATTTGATTTTTATTCTCTCTCTCTCTCTCTCTCTCTCTCTCTCTCTCTCTCTCTCTCTCTCTCTACACCACACACACACAGAACTAAATTCACTTTTTGTTTCCAATCTATTACTTCAGGTACAACTTTCCTGAGCACCTTCTTAATCCATTAATTTTCTAATTAAACTGGGATAACTAACTAAATACCATGACCAACAATGTGGGAGAGAGAGAGAGAGAGAGAGAGAGAGAGAGAGAGAGAGAGAGAGAGAGAGAGAGAGTTTTTGCTTAGGATCCCTGGACTTATGCACATTTTTTCCTCCTCTCTCATTTCTTCTTCTTCCCGCAAAAATTAAAGAAAGGAGTAAAGTTACGAAGCTTTTACCGCCCGTTACTCCTTCCGGGAGGTACAAACTAAAGTTATACTATTTATGCTCTGGCGTTACTCTGCGAGCTTTAGCGATTGGTTGCCTTCTATTTAGGGGACGTTTTCTTGACTTTATCGTATTTCCTTGTAAGATCTTGTCATTAGATAATTGCTACTTGGGTGTTTTTTTCTCGTCTTAATTTGACTTCTGTATTCATTCAAATGTGTTGACTCCTCCTCACTTCCGTTTATTAATCCTCTTATTGTGCTGCCGATGTTTCGATGTCGGAGATCTTGTGAAGTTTCTGAATACCTGGAGGAGAACTTAGTATACCGAACTGACTTATGTCCAAGCTTATTTATTTTTTATATTATGCATATAATAGTAATAATATATATATATATATATATATAATATATATATATATAATTATATGTGTGTGTATTTATATATTTCATGTGTATATAGGATTGTACACATTTTCATGTGTATTTCAATATCATGTGCTGCAAAAGCTCATTGGCATGATCATAAATCATCAATGATGATCAGTAAGGCATTTCAATGATCAATATAAATTTCGTACAAAAATTGCTTTTATATAAAATAATGAAGAATTTTTGCGCTTTTAACCTTTTTAATCTTATTTGCCTTTATTTTGTTTTCTTTCGTGTTGAAATTAACATTGAGTCTTTGTCAAATACGTGTAAAATTATGTTAATATCTGATATATACAAGTTTTGCATGTGACTTTGAACATCATATGTTTATATTGAAGTAACTTGCCCCACAAATAATAACGGCAAAAAAAATAATAAAAAAAAAAAAAAATAAAATAATAATAATAATTTCCATCGTACTTTTAATATATCAAATACTTTATGATCATTATGTACATTACTTGCGAGAATTTGGTGCCTCCTGGTATTTAAAAATATACATGAAATATTGTGTAGTGGTAAATATGATCAGTTTTCTTGGCACATGAAACAATTGCCCATATAATAAATGGAACAAAGTTTAATGTATAGTACCGACCCATATCCTGAAAAATGACGGTAATAATATGCTTTACTGCGTAATGGCGGTGGTAAATAATAGTAAACTATATGTATTTGCTAAAGAATTTATCGTTGTTTCGCATGATGCAATATTCATTTGTATGTAGCATCAATTTATTTTGGGAAATATATATTTCACGGCCAAGTATAGAAATGTTTATGCTCGGCTTACTTCAAATCTTGGCCCTTTGGGTTCTCTTATTTTGCCTTTACTATACTTTATAAGCATGTTGCTTATGTGCACTGATGAGTGTGTAACACATCCAAAAGCATACATATTACATGTGCAGATTACAAGTATGTCTGTATGCATATGAATATATACATGTCTGTGTATATTAGGATTTAGTTTTTTTAGTTTATTAAGTTACTGGTTTTGAAGAACGGTTTCATTTCCGAGCTTTGTCATTTGCTGTTAGATACAAATAGTCTAGGCATAAAATATGCAGTGTTCAGTAAATTATAACTCTTCGGTTTATCAGATGCTACTTATTCCTGACGATCTCTCTTAAATGAATGCCACAATTGTATGTTTTGTTTTGTCAAGGACTATATCCATGAAACTTGCCATTTGTTCAAACCGTTGGGTTTTAGTGAAAGTAGGGGCAGTGCTAAAAAACTCCAATATTACTTCTTGAGTCGTTGTAAATTTCTGGTACGTTGACATACTTCTTATCTTTTTCCATTTCAGGTTGGAGTAGGTAAGCGAAAGTGCTTGGTTTACTGCGGCAAACCTGAACCACTTGGAAATTTAGGGCCGATTGTGTAAATAAGGGATATGGACATCGATGTCTTCACCTACTTGTGTAAATTGTGTTCTATTTATTCCTGCTAAGTTATAACAATGTCACTCTTGGCATACTTTGTTTACCTTTATTAAAATGTATGCGTAGAGCTTTCGTGAAAAGTTGAAAAATATCGTATTGAAGAGGAAACTTTGGCCACAACAAATATTTATAAATTATTAATAGTTTTCTATTCTAATTGATAATGTTCTATTGTGCTGATTGTTTAATGATTCTAAAGTTACCAGAGAGTAAAATAACTATGCTGTGCTCATTTACATATGTCTACCAGTTTGCTTTTTGCTTGCTTTGTCTTTGGTGACAAATATTTCATATACTATCTATACATATATATATTATATATATAGATTATAGTATATATGATATATCTATATATATATATATATATATATTATTATTATATATATATATATATATATATATATATATATATATTGCCACTTGAAACTTCTTTTTTATGTTGGGACTTTTCCTGATTTAACCATTTTTTTTCTGGGGACATTTTTTGTTATCTTTGTATTAGTTACAAGCAACCACTTTTACCTAGTCTTTCATTAATTTTATAATAAATAGTAATTTTAAGAGCATTTTCTTGCAAAGAGTGTACGTTATTTTACACGTCTCTACTTGACTTGAAACGTCAAGACATCCAGTGGTGCGTTTTTGTAATTGCTATTTTCAGAAGTTTTATTGCCTGTTGGTGTTTAACTGAAATATGAGATTAGCGTCAGTGTTGGAACAAACTTTATTGGTGCTTGTGGCCTATACTAATTCTTATATGGCCCTAGATGCAGGAGAGTATTTACTGTTTTGCTTGTTTGATTCAAGGTAGGGTTCTAAAGAATTATGTGTTCATTTTATGGTCATCAAAAATAAAGAATTATCTGTGTTCATTTTACGGTCATCAAAAATAGGATTTATATCTGCTTTCATGGAACAAAGTTTGCCTATTAGCTAGCTTATAATTCTTTTAGTTCCTTGAAGCCACAGTAGAAGATGGATTGTAGTGTTATGTTTGTTTTATTAACATGATTATTAACTTAACAATCATTCCTCCACAATTTCTCACATGCACATCACAGACAGGTCGCCAGTGAAGGCGAGACAAATTTTCAGCAAATTAAATATACAATATTTAGCAGTTTGTGATGTGTGGTGGCATGTTGACGCTATGCATACTACCGTCTATAACTAACTCCCTTACTTATATAGGCATTCATAGTCAATGATGCATATGCAATATCAGTTCTTCCTTGACCTAGGCCATTGAAAAAAAATTTTTTTTTTTAAAGGAAGTGGATATTTTGTCGTGTCACAGCAGGCTACGTAATCGACTATTATCTTGCATTTCCAGTGAACATGCGCAGTCGATTATAGTAGTACCTCAGGATACTAGGTAAATTAATCCGTTCCGAAGCAGCCTTTGTAACCTGATTTTTTTCGTATCTTAAACCACATTTTACATGTAAATTGCCTAATTCCTTCCAAGCCTCACAAAAACACCCCAGTAAATTATTTCCAAGCTTACAACACATGTTCTAGGGCTATGACGCCGATCAGACGGAAGAAATATGACTCCAAAAAGGCAAAATACTGTACGTACTTTAGTAATATTCAACTGCATGTAATGTTCAACCCCATTTCTACTGCATATATTAGGACTTTAGCATATGTCCCTTATAATGTTGCGTTTTGATTCTAGCAATAAGCCTAGCCTATATTAGCAGTTGCCTAGTCTATGATTCCGACATCTAAACCTAAGAAGCTAAAAGCTTAGAATATGCCAATAAAATGTATATAATCATTATGTACTAATTTCAAATAATTATTAATTAATCATTACCTATAATACACACACAAAAAAAAGAAGCTTCCAACCTTAAGTTTACGTTCAACACTATGAGTAGTGAACAATCACCAAGCAACCACTTTTACCTAGCACACAGTATAGTAATCATAAATTTTCCTTATCTCTCTTCAACTATTGAAACTACCAAACAGTATAATAACCATTCCTTTCTATACTTTATTCTATCTTTACCTAATGAAGATACCAAGTTACTGACAGCTATAATGAAACATATAATATTAAAACAGAAGAAAAATTCTAGAAAGTATTTGTTGGCTTTGATGATAGCAGTCTGATTTATTTTATATTTTATGATATCTAATTCACAATTTTTTTAATTAAATGTATTGCATGTAGTACTCATTTCAAATAATTATTAAGTAACCATTAACTATAAATAAATAAAAAAGAAGCTTCCAACCTTTTGTTTACGTTCAACACTATGAGTAGCAAACAATCGCCAAGTAACCACTTTAACCTAGTACACAGTACAGTACGTAATCATAAATTTTCATTATCTCTCTTCAACTACTGAAACTACCAAACCGTATAATAACCATTCATTTCTATTCTTTATTCTATTTTTACCTAATGGAGATACCGAGTTACCGACAGCTATAATGAAACATATAATGACATTAAAACAGAAGAAAAATTCTAGAAAATATTTGCTGGCTTCGATGATAGCAGTCTTTGATTAATTTTATATTTTATGATATTTAATTCACAAATTTTTTTTTTATTAAATGTATTGCATGAAAAAGTTTTTCCATTTACAGCATCCTTTTACCAATAGAATACGTAGAGCATGATGGTGTAGATGCTGACCAATAGGAGAGCAGGATCTTACGGCGGTGACTAGCATCAGGAACCAATGGGAGAGTGGGAGGATGGTGGCGAGTTTACTCAGTTGGCGGCGCGCAAGTTTTAAAATTGTTCTCGGTGGACCGGGCGAATCTCAGGACTTTACAGTAACACCCTTTCGTAACCTGAATTATTTTCGTATGCAGAGGCAAAAAAATCTTCGTATTTGTTTTCGTAACTTGAATTTTTCATAAGTTGGGACTTTCTTATGTCTAGGTTCCACTGTACTACCGATGATAACGTAATCACATATTGTATCCGAAGTGTTTTGTGCCATTTAAAGCTGTTGGACGGTGATGTAGAGAGAAGACTTGTATGAAAAAAAATAAAGTGTCGATATAGGATGAAGCCCTCTTTTACAAGCAACCTTAGGGCTTATTCCGATCTATGTTGTAAGGGGTTGTCATTTGATGCATTCTTACTTCATGGGTTTGTGTTTGATAACTAGAGCAAGTTTTGTGGAATATCTACTTCTCAGAAGTAACCAAGCAATTATTCTTAAGTGATAGTACTCTATTGCAAATATGTATACTTCAGTAGGTGTCCACCCTAGATTTGAAAGACATTATTTTGTGGTGCTGAGACTACTTCAGACAGAAGCCTGTCCCAATGATTGATTATTCTCAAGTAAGCGAGAGCTACTGTCCACTCAAGTGAGTGTGCCAGGTCTCTGCCCCTTTGATGTTTGAGTCATTCATTGGCTTTGGTTACTTACTGGTCAGCCTCAAAACATTTACCGTACCTCTCATCAAGCCTTCATAGCCACAGAAAAGTTTCAGAAATATTCTCTAAGGCACCTGTTGTTTAGTGTACCCTCATGGTAACAGTAGCCTGGAACATTGCCACATATCTAAGTTATATGTGACATGGAGCACTGACATCAAGACAGTAGTTGAAGGTGAAGCCTTGTTGATGTGATTTTTTTTAAAGGGGATGGTGTTATTTATTGGTTACAGTGTCGAGTTGAGTGGGATGAACAAGTCATCAGCATGCTTGGGAACATGGTACTTTTTTCTGTCTACATACCAGAGAGAGAGAGAGAGTAGCTTTCACTGGCTACAACGGAAGCGGTCAATCCATAGATCGGCGATTTCACCTTGACCAAACACCACAGGAAAGCTCTGACCAAGATAGCCTAACCAATTGTCTTGCTTCTGGGGTAAAACCCCTTACTTTCTCCAAAAGAGACTGCTGATCAAGCCAAAACAGGGATCTCCTCCTTGAGATCATTAAGCTTACAAGTGAGCAAAACGACCACTCGGAACCATTGCTCTTGCTGAGGGTAAAGTTTCAGAAGGGGGAGGCCCCTCCTTAGACTGTTGTGCTGTCATGTCATGTTGGAGGTAGATTCGCCCCTGTCACAAGAAATTGAAAGTGTGCTCCTACTCCCACTACTGTTCCTTTGTCCCAGTTGGAGGGAGTATAGATGATGGATTCTACACCAACTGAGGTTCCAGTAGGGGTTCCAGTTGGTGGTCTTACCAGGAGACCTGAGGAGAATACCATTGGGAGTAGGGAGAAGGAACTCCCAGTGTGGCACTCCTCTATAATGAGATGAGAGACTGGCTTTAGAGTGAACTGAATTGAATATAGAATTTAGGCCAAAGCCATGTGGTGGGACCTATGAGGTCATTCATCGCTGGAAGGGAAATTGACAGTAAGAAGGTTTGAAAGTTGTAACAGGAGGAAAACCAGTTGCACTAGGAAACAATTTGGATGGAAGAGAGGGGTGGGACTGGCCTGAGCAGATAGAGGATCTTAACAAGAAAGTATAAGGACTCCCTCTGTTTTCAGTGTGTGGAGAGGGAGGAATATTAAGAGTAAGAATGGTGATCTGAAGAGAGGAGCAGGAATGTCTATGGTGCCGGGCGTCTTTTTGAGAATCTAAGGTCCTGTTCCAAGTAGAGCAGAGTAGCAAAGGTGAGCATCTCCTATGGGAAGGTCAGTCACTAGAGTAGGACCAACTGGATCTGCTCCACCCCCTGGGAGGGAAGTAGCAATATGGAGAGTTAAGTTCTCATATTGAGGGGGCTGGGGCAGGGTGGGGGAAGGTGAGAACCTTCACCTGCTCAGCCATTGGTGTTACCTTTTGGGTAGATATGGCTGGCAGGGAGGTGGGGACTGTACTGAGACTTGCTTCTCTGCCCAGCCAAGGACTAAAAATGTTGAAATAAGTGAATTCAGATTGTTCTCAGTTACTGTAGGGGGTATAAGTTGCTTTACCTCTTTCTCATCAGGTGAAGTTGTAGTCGGTTTCAACAACTGTTATTTGGACATCTCAGAAGAGGAGGAGCTTGGAAAGGGGAACTTGGGGATGTAGGAAGAGAGGTTGTTCTGGAAGGAAGCTGCTAGACGAAGTGTCTTCTGAGGCTTTCTCCTCCTCTTCCCATAATGCACTTATAGTGGAGAAGGACATTCAGCACATTCAGGCCAAGGGAAATCACGATAACACAATTTTCCTGCGGGAACTACACACCGAGTGCAGATCTATCACCAAAGGTGACATAAAATAACATTGTTGACCATGACCTTCATGAGACAATGAGCACCAAAAAACAAAATATGTAGTATATAAAACAGCACTTTCAGGCACAAAAAGACACCAATAATATAAGGATGCACCATAAATTAGTAGTTCACCAAAAGGCATAAAATTTATGCAAGAAACAGCTAGCATATGGTAAAAAACAGAATACAAGAAGCACAGCTGTAAGAACAGTGGTTAGTGTCAGTTGGGTGAGAATGGCATCCCCTCTCCCTGTCTCCACCTGTGTACCACCCTTGTATATTCAGTACATGGCTGGTCCAGCAATGTGCTGGAAGCATAGCTTGTACCCCTGTAGGAACAAGTGTATTTGTTCTACATGTATACAAACCTTCATTCTTTACATAGCCATTTAACTAAAAACAAGGAGGATATTGGTAGTTGGCTACAGATGGTAGGGAGGAATCCCTGCCATCCGGTTGGTATGCATTCACTAGTCTTTTTGTCCAAGTCTGAGCCGAATTGCCTCTTTTGCTGCTTGCTTTTCAACTTAATTCTTAATCATTCTTTTAATGTTTAGTATAATTTTTGTTTTGAGATATTTTGCCTAATTTGAAATAATGCAACAAGTTACATACAGTGTTGTACTTTTGCTCTTTCTTGCTGCATAGTTATTCCTACAGTTATGTTATGCTATGTACGTTTTAGTCTATGACCCTTTAATTCCCTCTCAGACTTGGTTTTCCCTTTTAATATAATGCAAACCCAGCTTGGTCTTAGCCTTGGTGTTTGTTTTATTATTCTGTTACTTGTATGTAGTAATTTTTTTCTATTATGCAGTCAAGGAGAGAGGCCTGTCTCTTGCCACCAACTAATTGGATTGTTGTAATGTTTTAGTCTTTCAGACCATTAATGAGAGCTCAAGAGTCATTGAGACGGAGGCAGGTTCTCTTGCTACTAAACATTCGCTTGCCTTCCAGCATAGATTCCCCCTCACCCTGATATGAGGAAGAAGCAGAGATAGATGTTACAGGACTTTAGACAGAGTGATTTCAGCCAGTCATCTCCAAGACAGTAGCTGTTCTGTCTATGGTTCTTGCTCTGTCTTGAGGGGTTTGGTTTCCATGCTCCCTCTCCCTCCTCTCATTCCTATTTTGGAGGATAAGAAGTCCCAGTTAGCTTTCCTTGATGAAGTTTCTTCACCTCCCTCGCTCGTTTCGTTGTCGTATGCTGTATCACTGTTTCCCTGTCTTCTTTCCTTCCTTTCAAGAGATGATGGGTAGAAGAATTTATAGTAACTGGAGGACATTATTGGAGTGACAGCCAACAAGCCAAGTTCAGCCAGTCGATTTTGGTTCGGGTATATGTGCTTCATTGCTGTCTGTCATAGTTTCAAAAGCTGCTTCATCCCAGCTTTTGACATTGGGTATGCAGAAGTCGAGTCTTCTCCTTTGTCATTTACTGTAGACCACAACCATGTCTTCCCCATATGTATCTCCTTGTCTGTGCATCTACCACCAGTGCTGGCCCACCCATATCTTCAGTGCCTGAGTAGTACCTAGTGTACATGGATTTCTCATCCTTGCTTTTTCCCTTTGAAAATAGTGTCTGGTTGCTGTTTTCAGTGATGCCACAGCAATTTTCGGGATGTCTTAAGCTGAAGATACGCTCTCCAAGGAAAGAAGAATTTGCAGCCATGCAATGTTGCATGACCATGTTTTCTGCTTCATGTTGTACAAGGAGGAAGCAGCAAGGCCCTGTGTAGGCAGATGTAGCCTTGCCCTTGCCACAATATTGCACTGCTGTACCTTTTTGGATGTGGTTGCAGTTTACGGGACGTCCTTAGCCGAAGATTTGCTCTCTAAAAACGAATATTAATGATCATGCAGATGTTGCACTACAGTATCCTTTCTATGTACAATTGTCGCACAACTGAGATACAACTCTCTGGTTGTTTTAGCTTTCTTCCCTCCCTTGGCTATGGACATAGACTTGGAGATTCATCTACTTAGTCTGAGTGATTGTCAAGTATTTGGGCATTTCTTCATTCCTTCACATTCCAGCTCGGGAATGTTGCCACAGCAGGACACATCTGGAGCCATGCCCCCATCCACATTCACAGGGAGGTTTAGAGAAGAGAAGAATGAGACTTCTCTTCTGATAGATAGTTTTTTCCCTCGTGAAATTTTCGTAGTGGATAGATCTATGAATATTCTGTGATTATCTGGCACACAGCACCAACCCATGTTCACGTGGAATAGTGGACATGTCTTGCTTAACCTCCTCCACTCACGTCCATGATTTTGCAGCAACCACATCCGAGTGAAACCATGTTCATCCAAGTGGACTTTGACAGCAAACTTTGACCATGTCCAAATGAACTGGATCATCTCCCAGATTCTTACTGTGGCGGGATCACAAGCTTAAAATACTGCCGGGCAAACCCCACCACCACCCCACCCCACCAACATAAACCTAATCACTTCAGCTGCCAAACCCACCCTCAGTCACACTTTCCTCTTTACACTACAATATACACGCAGGACAATTAACCTATACCTACACACAGAACGAAAAAAACAAACACATGTACTTACCAACCACTCCAGATACTCCGGGCTATGCTGTGCTGTCTGCTGGTCGACGTCACAGAGACACCAACAACAACAACCAAGAACCACAACCCAATAACACAACAACCACCCAACAACCAAGGACCACAACAACACAACAACAAAAAAAGAACACAACCACAACCCAAGACCACTGCACAATCACCAACACAAAAAAACCAACAACACAAAAAGGCAACACACACCCCCACTAACAACATCAATGAATCACAACAGCCCACCAACAACAACAACGACCCTCAACAACTCACCTACAATCCAACAGGAAACCACATATAACTCAACAAAAACCTCATAACACAACAACTCTTAAGCAACCAACCTCAAACCCAGCGGGTAGTGAGCCTTAGGTCGGCTCCTCTCTATTTGAGGTTTTTTGATGTAGGGAGAGGCTAAATGGAAAAGGACCTGTGGTAGTGGTTTCACTTGCCCCAGAAACCATACCGACACCTTATAATAAAGATGAGCGAGCCAGAATAATCTGGCATTTCCAATTTAGCTGTTCTCTGGTATTATAGCAATATTTTACCTTAGAAATAGTGCTAAAGGAACCTATTTCACTGGGCGACACAGGTCCTTTGCCCAGAAATAGATTTTTCCTATGTCAAAATCCCTTAACACACTACTTAAATAACTTCAATCCCTCAACACTTTCCTCAGACCGCTGCCAACACTACTGATTATCACAGCTTCTGACTAAAGATTAACTAAAACACAGAACTAACAGCTAACAGGACCAGCAGACAACCCAGAACTCACTAACAGCCAATTCAGTCATTAACCATCCAACCACCAATTACCCTCTCTCTCTCTCTCTCACATACGTTGTCAAATGGAACTCCATAACTCCTCCATATTACGACTGTTGTCAAATGAGTGATGACCTTGCACAATCGTGTTTATCCACGAATACTTCAACATTATACATGTACGATAGGATTAATTTATTTGTTCCTACTTTACTCTGGTTGTTCTGTCACGTATATAAATCCTCAATTTTTACATATTGAGAAAGTAGTTCCATTTGTAAAGTCTGTTGTTCCTACTCAACCATGATACTATATTAGAATCTCTTCTGGAGTTGGGATGATTCTAGTCTCAACACCATGGGTGTCTTCAGATCCCCATATGTCTTATTCGGCGACAAGATGATGAACCGGTGGCCCTCCAAAAACAACATCATGTTTGAGGAACAGCTTTGGCTGACCTTGCCTGATCGAGACCATTCATGTCATCGTATCTGAGGGGCAGCTTCAGCCTCCTTCACCTGACTTGAGACCTTTTCCGATGTACGAGGGATGACTGTGGCAGCTTCCCTCATAGCAGCTTTTTTCATGGTTGCATTATATGACCATTCTTCAGGACCTGTACAATTTCATTTCGTCTTTTCACAGTTCAACCATGCCTTCATCTGCTGTCGATCCTTCAGTCTTCAGATCGGCTTGAATGTATTTTACGCCTCCTCCTCTGGTTCCATTGACCCCTCTTGATGACTCATTTGTAATCTTGACTGGAGTCGATGAAGTTTTTGTAACTGTTCTGTTTAGGGGGTTCATGGAGTCAAAAAATGTGCCAGGTAGAAAAGTCAGAGCTAGGATCAATCCTCTTGTTTCTAATCACACTCAGGACGATACATTCTGAAATCGGTCTTAGCCACTGTTTTGCAATACATTCGAGAGGTACAAATGATTTCTTCAGTCCCTTTGGATCGCAGAAACATGGACGGCATCCCTTTCAAACTCCTTACCTTCCCTGAAAAGGAAGTAAGCTTGTTGGAGTTTTTTGTGCTGGGGAGTTAAAGGTTATATGTACTTTATGAATATGTTGTGGAGATTGCACAATTTGGTTTCTGACTTGTACAACCGTCCCTCTCTTGTAGAGAAGGTGACAGATAATTAGAATTAGTCATAAGATCGTTTCTTCCCCGACCCGTTTCAACAGCCTAATTGGTTCAAGACAGAAATGGCATGTTTCATACTTGCAACCATCAAGGATTCAGACTTGATTCCTTCGTTAGGTTTGAAGGACGAATACTTCCGAATACTTACCCATCAACCATTACGCGAGTTCCTCTTCTTCATGTCCACTTTATGTCCAGGGAGACTTTGTACCCCTTCAGAGCAGACTGCTCCATGCCTATCTCTGTTGTATGCTACCGACCTCTCCCCAAGTTCTTCATTCGACTCTTCACCTTGGCCATATTCGTTCGGAGTATGTCTCCTGATGGTTAAGCATTTCTAGGACAGGACAGACTTCTCGGATTTGGTAGCAGCCTGGGAGTTGCATATTCCAGTTTAGTCCAATCTCTCACCCAAGCAAGAATAAGTATCTGCATGACTAACATACAGCAGCAAGGTTGTCTTTGTCTCAGCAGGGGCAACCAGTTCAGCTATTACAAGTCCTGCATGGTCATGTGTCCTCACTGGGGAGGCCAGTTCTTCATGGACAGTTTCTCCACTTCAAGCAGATTGAAGGGGTCCTGGTCTTGGACAAAGTTTGGAGTGTCGTTACATGAATCCCCTTTGGAGATACTCCTTGCCTCATGGGATCAACCATAAGGCAGTCACCTGCACTTCAAGAGGTTAGGTTAGGTACTTTACCTAACCTTACATAGCCTAACAAATCCTAGTCATTCAGATCTAACCTGCACTTCAGTCTTGTAACTTCTTGCCTCATGGCATCAACCAGGTGGCAGTCACCTACACTTCCAAGGGCTAGATTGGGTTAGGTTAGGTTGGGTACTTAACCCAACTTAGCCTAGCCTGACCTAATCTACACCTCAATATCCTGAATCTTCTTAAATCTTTAAGCCTCGGGATCCGAGGATAGGCGTTCCTTGGTTTTGTTAAGGAATGGTACCATGGTAGATAGTTCGTCAACAAGATGGGGGGTGGCTAGTGTCCTCTCATCTCCTTAACCGACTATGCAGGTGCATGGGTTTGCGGCTGCACACTCATCACAGTGGTCAACCAGACACATTCCAGGGAAGAGGGATGCAAGAGACAAATTCAGTCACTAGGGTTGGTGTTAGCAACAATCTGTCCCGACACCTCGACGTTCCGAAGGATTATTTGACCTAGGAAGATTTTTGGCTTGGTCCTTCAATCTCGACACACTGAAGCTGTTACTGTTCAGGCTGTTTTTTCACTGTACATAACAGCCAACGACCATACCACATTGAAAACATCACTTCTCATCTGATTGGTGATGTTTAGCAACAATTAAGTGTGGTCAGTACCCCCTAGGAACACCAGATGCAGAAGCTGTTAGTATTTGGAGACGTCTTTCAAATTAATTTTTTTCTTGGGTTCTGTTGTTGCTGCTGCTCTGCAGTCATGTAGCTCACCCAGCTCTTGAGGACAGGTGGCATCTCGCTGAAGGTGTACGGCTGCAGAAGAGGGATTGTGTGTAATATTGGCCTCCTACCCTCTCTTTTATAGCCTCCTAAGGGATGATTAGCAAGCTGTCACCTGCTGGATGGGCATGCATGCAGGTGTTCTAGGTGACCGAGTATCCTGTTGATAATCTAGCTCTTTTTGGATTAATAGATGTAACTCCTACCATCTCTCTAGCAAGGGGAGAGAGGGACTTGAGTGAATAAACCTGTTCATCTTCAGCTTTATTGTCCCCAACAATATGGTTTCCTCCAAGCCAATCTTCAAATTAGTGATGTTATATTCCATTTATTCGGAAGTCCCAGAAGTCTGGCAGTTGAACATCACACATGTCCAACCCCGAGGACTTAACATAAATGGCCCATGTCTAACCACCCCTCATTGTGTTCCTGGGCCAAAAGGTAAAGTGGTTGGGACCAACTGGATGGTGGGGATTTTGCCTTACTATTGGTAGCCAACTACCAATATCCTCTTTGTTTTAAGTTGAATGTGTGGCTCCAGCTTGCGCTGAAAGTAAATCCCCTTACTTAAAAATTTGTAAACTTTGGGGAGTTTGTACATTATTACTGAGAGCTCCTCCCACATTTGATTAAAAAGGCAAAAAATTTTGTTTGTACATTCAACCAGTTCATTATTAACAAAACTATTCTTCCCACCTCTCATGAACCTTAAATGGACTCATTAAATGCTCCAAGTTGAACTCTGTAATAGCTCTTTTCTAACTTAATGAGGAAATCAAACACTGTGTCAGTAAAATTATTTATATAGCATCCTTAACAATGATTTATTGATGGTACTACCAGCAAATTAAGTTGGAAAATCCTGTGCAGGTTTTAAATAAGTAAAATTAGGTGATTGTCATATTATATAACCACAATTATAAGAGCTGCAAAGTACTTCAATCCTAGAAATACCTTCTCTTGAAAACCTTTGAATTTTGATCTCAACTGTTATAAGTATTTAGTTCCCTGGCAAATTCCATAAATGAATAAGATGAAAATGTATTATTAATTTACCATTAAAAATTTTTTTTAGTGTAAAGTGTTCTGGTTAAGCAGATCAGTAATGAAAATTAGTGACCAAAACCAGTAATAATATACAGACTGCCTACGATAGTACATTTTATGTGTACAGCACACACACTGTCTGTCAAGCACATATTATTATTATTATAAAATCTAATGTCTAATGGGTTTATGATGCTCAGTATTTACATGGTAAACCACTTCACAGTTATGATACAGAATGGAGTATGGATTCAGAATGGAGTATGGATTCTTGCTTAAGAACCAAAGATATCTAAATAGTATCCCTAAAAAAGTCACTTCCTAATACAGAGCCAAGTTTCCTCTGAACAATTGTGGAAAACAGACAACGCTGCAATAATTATTGTATTTACAGTATAAAATTTAAATACCAAATAATTGTATAATCTACGTGGTAAAAGTTTAAAATAACTTTAGGTAAAATATTATATAATCTAACATACAAAACTATTGAAAACAAAAACATTGTGCTTCACTACTTAATGTTTCAGCCACTGTCATACCCACATTTCCCTGGTATGTTTCCCACCACTGTTATCTTCTACCTCAGGTATTGGTTCTAGTTCCTTTTCTGTTAATATTGACAGTTTGGCTTCACTTAAAGTATCCTTACCAGCTTTTTCTGAGGATTCGGCCATTCCTTGTGCTGGTAGATCTTCAGTGTCTTTTGAAATGTCAATTTTGGTATCACCTAAAGACTTCTGTGGAGTGAGGAGACATTCTTCTGGTGTGGTGAGAATAACTTTCACTTGAGGAGTGCTCTCACCAGTAGGCATTTCCCTCTCTTGGTCAATGCTCTTTCCATTGATTTTGATCATTGGACTCTCAGGAGGAGATAATGGTATGTCCAGAAGACTTCCTAAGTCACAACTTTCTGTGTCCGAGTCAAAAGTCCCCAAACTTTTTGCTGTCCTGCTGCTCCCTGAGGGTACTCTCCGGGCTGGTGAAACTGGTAAGCTACAGCTCACACCTCCTGTTCTTGGTACTACTGGTTCTTCATCAGCAAACTGCTCATCTTCATCTGACTTCACTGGATAGACTTTTGAGCTTTCGGAACTCAGCCATTTACTAAAAAATCAAGATTAGAAAAAAAATTATTACTTATTTGAATAACTCACTAAGATAATTCAACTTTATAACTAACACAATCACCTTTCCGTGAACAATGACCTCAATTGATTTAGCAACCACAGTTGATTTTAGACTATGTACATGAAGGGTTTGATTTATGATAATTTGGCTATACGTACGGCCAAACACTGGGCCACTTTCAGTCATTCAGTGGTTAAGACCATGAAGAGTGTGAATGGGAGTGGTTAGGCAGGAAGATGGAAAGAAGGAAGTGGGCATGGAGGTAAAGAAAAGGCTAGTGACTAAAGTGATCCTGCAAACATGGTGCACTGAAGACACTACCCTCCTACAGGTCTTATTTGAAGTGGTGAAAGTAAAAGTTATTATATCTGGGATTACAATTATATTTGGGAGATTTTACTGTTTTAACTAACCTTAAAGTATATGAGGATGATGCTGCAGCAGCTGCTGACTTACTCAACTCTTGGGGATGATGCGGACTCTGGATTCGGATCTTGCTGAACGCCCCCTTCAGGCCCTTGATCACCCCCCGCTTCTGCTTCGTCTGAAGTTGGGCTGTTATGAGAAACAAAATGGCAGTTTATATCTTGAGCACATTGTGTTAAAAGAAAAACAGGACATTCTCATTGAAATTTAAATACACTTGAGAAAGAAAAAAATCATGGAACTTGTTATTCTTTATGCAGTGTTACTAAATAAAAACAAAAAGGTGTAGTGCCTTGAAACAGTTTGCAATACCATCATCTTAATTCTTGGTGAGAAACATTGATTAACTTTAACCAAACAAATGCCAAAAAGCTTGCCATAGTAAACTTAAATGCACCCATTAGGTGAAAAAATACTTTTCATCAAATCCCCTGAACTAGGTACGCGCTATATAAAATGGATTAACTTCAAAGAGATTCATGTTAATTGCTAACAACAGCACCATTGGCACTCTATGGAAAACTTATCCTGTGACAAGATCAATTGAAATAAGAGGCAAATCTATCCAAATTCCTAAAAGTAAAATGAACTTTGTTGGAAAAACCAATTCAAAAGCATTAAAACTGCAGAAATTTATTTGTTCTATTATAAACTTATTCCAACGAATTTCTTTAAAACTTCTGAAGCAGAAGCTAAGCCTTTTCAAAGTTAAGCAATATTATTTCATTTTAA
Organism: Macrobrachium nipponense; assembly: GCF_015104395.2. Lineage (NCBI taxonomy): Eukaryota > Metazoa > Arthropoda > Malacostraca > Decapoda > Palaemonidae > Macrobrachium > Macrobrachium nipponense. The sequence continues at coordinate 103,815,567 of NC_087205.1, read as the reverse complement.
GAGTGTGGCAAATTCAAGATGCTGACTCCACTGCTAAACCAGCAGTACACCAACCTAACTTACTGGCAACAGTGCGAGACATACTAATGATGAAAATGAAAAAGGTCCCTTAAGATCATCATGCATCAGATAATGATGACAATTAAGACAAAAAAAATATAGGAAAAGAATTCCCCACCTCAATGATGTGCTACAAGATGTTAATGATTTTTAACAATTCTCTCCTGTTTGCAGCCTTATGATTCCTGTGGAAACAATGTTGTACATTGTTACAAGATGTTAATAATTTTTAAAAATTCTTTTCTGTTTGCAGTCTTCATTATCACTGTAGAAACAATGTCATACACAATGTTGTACATTACACCATTTATGATTGAATAATTAGTGATTAGAAATCTAGTCATAAGCGAGACAAAAGTACTGGAGAACTAATACGTCCAATGTGGTCAGGTCATAGATTAAGTTAAAGAATTTGGATAACTAAGCAGGAAGAAACCAAAGGGAACAGATGAAAGTACAAGCCAGAATGTAATTCTGCTTCGACTGTACGGACATTGCAAAGAACTGTACCATCTACATTGTGGTAGGCCAGGTACCTCCATACTCTGAGCAATAAGTGAAGTTCATAAAGCCTTTGGGTATAATTAGAATTACAGGCAAAGTGCAACACTCTCACAACTGATAGAATTAAACTCCTTACTGAAAATCACATCAAATGAAACAAATGTAGGTTTAAAGATGGTAGCTATGAAAGATCAAACATTAAGAAACTAAGGAGTTAAAATTATGCACAATTTTGAGACATCAAAACTAGTAGAAAGTTTTGGTTCAATAAAGGGTTACTGAGTGTGTTGGCCGACAATATTACAGCTGTCAAAATTCCTAGTAATTCTGTAAAGAAGGTTTAAAGTTAAAATCTGGGAAAACAAAACCCTAAAGCTTTCTCGAGCAAGTTTCTTGGCATGGAAAATTACCCTGGCACGTAAATAATAATGCACTGATAAAACCCAAAACCGTTAATTTTCTACCAAGAAGTAAAAAGACAGTAATACAAAATTAGCAGTTTTTCACTCAAAAGGCATAAGTAAGAAGTAAGAAAACAAATAAGAAAACCAAATCATCATTTCTGTAAGTGAGCCTAGGAACCATCTTAACATGAAAAGAATTTTTGGAAGTAAAAGTCAATTATTCAATTCAATGCACATTCTTTGAACATATGGGTGTCACTGGTCTTGAATACATAGTTAATTTTAAGAAATCTGGACAGATAGATGCATTGTATTTAAGAAAACTAATCTAAAATTTGCTTAAAAATAAATATTGAGCAGATTTTTATAATCTGAAGCACTGACAAAACTGAAAACATTCTGGGCTTAATGCCACAACAAATCAACACAACAATATTAAGCAGTAAATTGTGCATGGCATCACAGTATTTTTTATTTAAACAGTGGTCACCATCTTAATAGATGACCAAATAGTACATTTAGTGACACTAAAGAAATCCAAGAACACTACCTCCCACACTTTGTGCTTTACAAAGACAGCCAAAAGCAAAACTTAGAAGTGCTATAAAAGAAATTACTAGTAAGAAAAAATAAGAGATATATGTTCATAGGTACATCTTTTAAAAGTAGTATACATGCTAGAATTTGTCCATTTACCAAGTGTTCAAAATGAATGATACTGAAATATAAATTATAAACAAAAGCAGAGCTAACATACAACCACAGCAAAATGTGCTACAAAGCCAAATGAGCACACGTAGCAAAAAGCAAAGAATAGACTTGTTTTGCTAATATATGTACAGTGAAACAAGAAAATTTGCTTAATTTGAAAGTAGCAGCCAACACGGATATGTTGTCAAATGTGCACTGTTACCGATGTAAACTTGTGTAAACAATTCCTGTACTGTAATTTTTTAAAATAAAAAAATTGGAAATGTGTTGTTCCTAGAAGGCAGATTACCATTTTGAAATGCACTGAAACCTTGGTTGTTAGTAGGAAGTTGAAATTTGCTTTTCCAAGTATTACAATCGTGTTATTAGTACTTTGGCAAAAACAAGTTTCAAAATGGCAAATGCTGTCTGACAACACTATGTACACTCTGGCCAGGGTTATTTGATATAATTTGGGGGTTCAAGTACTCATACTAAAGGATAAAATATCAGGTCAAAGACACTAGAATACTATTACAGATGGAATACTAAGAATTTCTTTACAACCTCTCATGGGGCAAACAATTTTAAACAAGTCAAAAGTAGATCTAACTGCCATTATGTACTATGATCAAAATAAATCAATATGTATTGTATGTCTATTCCACACAAGGATGCATTTACATATTTTTTCTATACAAATTGTTTCTGCCTTGTTGTTTTCTCTGTTGCTTTACAATATGCTGTGGTAATGTATTTTTACAATATACCTATAAAAACTGTTACCTGCAGTTTCCTTTTCACCACAGTACAGCGTACAGCTTTCGTAAATAAATATATCCATCAAATTACAGCAATTACTGTATAAGAGTACCAGTTTTTTATCCATGACATCAAATTGGTATAATCAACCAAAATCATGCCTACTTTTTGAATAATTGTTCTAATACGTAATTGTGCTTGTGTATATGAATAGTTCAATGGCAGAAAGCACTAAAAATGAGTCTTGAGATCATTTCACTGTGCACCTAGTAAAATAGCACTTACCTTGAGTTGTGGAAACATCCCAGATATCTACTACCTTGTATCATGTATTACGATTCTTTATGGTAGCAATTCCATACATATGTTAGTAAGCAATTTTATATTTCCTAGGAATTTACCAAACTCAAATTTTAAGTTGAAGTTAACCCTGTCATGATGAGGGCTTAGATGAGGCTGGGACATACAGGTTCCAATAATGTCTTTTATGGTCTCCAGCTCCATAATCACCAAATAAAGGTTGAACCTACAGAACATCAGGTTGACCTTAGAATCCAATGGTCTGGCATACTTCTGTCTTAACTCTAAATCATACTAACAAGAAATCCTTTAATAAGCTACCACTGCCTTTTGTCAGCTTGATGAAATGTGCTGTTGTGATGTTTAAGGAAAGGATAAGTATGAAACTAAATGCACTACCCTAGATATTGAATACAACATGAGAGCATAACAAAAAATATGCGAGGAGGATCTAACCACACTACTATGAGTTAATTTGTATGAATTCAATGAAAGGAATGAAAGATTGGAGATCTGGGCTGAAGTCAAATTACAATGCTCTACTGTGATCCAGCAAATCGTCTCATTAGTTCCACCCATTCTTGAACAGCAGACTCTTGGTGTCAAAATCATCTCATCAAAGAATTTTTAGGTATGAACCACTACATCCATTTTTGGCCTACATGACCAGGGTCCAGCATAGTTCAACATTTGTGTGAGCTTCATGTAGCGGATCACTGAAGGGGGATAGTGCACTGTAGGCATTACTTAAGATTATTTGCCAAATCTCTTTGGTCCCTAGCTACAACCCCCTTCATTCCTTTTACTGTACTACTGTTCATATTCTTTTCCTTCGATCTTACTTTTCACCCTGTTCTAACAATTGTTTTATAGTGCAATAGTGAGGCTTTCCTCCTCTTACACTTCTAAAACCTTTTTACCCTGGATTTCCCTTGTAGTGCTGAATAACCTCATACGTCATAGTGCTAAGCCTTTCACCTAAATTCTATCCTATAGTATTATATTCCATTCATTTCATATAGTTTATGGAGGAATATCTAGACTACTGAACAAGAACATTTGTGGGACAGGTTCCCAACACATTTTTGTCTATTAAACTCGCTGAAAATTACAAACTGTACTATGACTGCAGGTAATTATGTTTTGGAAATGTTTCACATTTGGTAATAACAAGCGAGTCCTCCTGCATGCAGATGTTGCATGAAATATATACCACATCAGAGTTACTCTAAACCTATACTTAGAATTTGCTTGTCTTAAAAGTGTTCCATTTTCAATTTTATAAATCATCCTTGGGGAATCCAAAACTTAGATGTAGTGTTGGCAAATTATCCTCCCCTCTTCCACAAACTGTTTCACAAGCCTCTGGCAAACATGCAAATTCACACCGCTTTGGGTGGATATTTCCTTGATTGCATATTAGCCTTATACAATGCAATCACTGCAGTGATATCTTCCTTAGAAGTAACCCTCCTGGCCATCCAACTTGGTCAAAAACTGGATAAATGACCCAGATACACGCATGAAAAAGTGGCGAGGATGCAGAGGTCTTGAGCTACGAAACCTTCCTCTTGGGTGGCAGTTATGAAACTAAACTGCCAGTGGAACTCCTGATCAGTAACCAAATCGTTATTTTATGCAGCTCATATATGATCAAACTTCTTGTACTCCGTGAATTGAAAACTGAGAAATTTAGTCGCTGCCAGCCAATGCGACTTAACTACCCGTGTAGACTGTACAAGGAAATATTTGTTTCTAAGATATAATTATCTCTCAATTTTTTTTACCTTTTTTTTAGCTTACACACAATGGTTTATATGTGAGTTTTAAAATGTCAATTTCTAATATGTGTACTGTACTACTGATTCCAAGTTGGGTAATACAGTGGAACCTCGGATTTTTGTACATAATCAGATCAAGAACATCTCACAAAGTCCGAAATGTACAAAACCTGAAACTATACATAATTGCCTTAAGGAATAATGTGAATCCAATAAATGTGTTTCAGACACCCAAAAATGTTTAGAATAATTTTTTTAGAGACTAAACAATGAGAAATGAAGTATAAATGATTAATGCAATGGATAAATAAACATTTAACACCAATCTTGCCTTTACGGAAGACAGAGGAGGGGAGAGGGGTGGAAGAGAGGATAGTGTTAGGAAAAGGGAGTCTCCCTCTCCAGAAGAACTTCAGGCACCAAGGACCTATCTAAGGTTATTTCTCTTCACTTTTACTGGCAGTATCTGGGTTTACTTCCCATCTTCAATATTTACCGGCACTAGGATCAGCTTGAGAATCACTGGACCCCTGTTGCACAACAAACCTGTCCAGAGACATTTGTTTCTGATATCTTTAAAATTTACCTTGTTTCTTTAATATTTGCCTCAAATGAAACTAGGCATTGTCATTAAAATTGCTGGAGACAGATTACATCTTTGTTGGGATGATAATTCTCCACAAAATTTTTACATTAAGTACTCCACTTTGCAAACATGTCCATAACCACTGAAGTATGCCCATTCACTTTTTTTAATTTTTCAAACCAGCCTCTGCTGGCCTCAAGTTCACTAACAGCAGGCAGCACTTGAAGGCATTTTCTTCCTGAGATTGGCATGCAACATCCTTGCCTTTTCACAAATTATCGCCTCTTGACACATCTCCCATTAACTATTTTTCATTTATCCAAACCAATGACAATTTCTCAACATCTTCAATCAGTTGTGATCTCTTTCGTCAATGTTATCCCTTTTGCAACATCAGCTGCCTTGATTTCTTTTTTCTTTGTTAGGATCGACCTGATTGTTGATATGGACTTGCTGTACATCCTGGCATGATCAGCCACACATATGCCACTTTCATACTTTGCTAAGTTCTTTTTTAAATTCTATAGTGTTTCTGGCACTTGGAACTTTCTTTGGCCACATGATGGCTTATTTAGAAGTTCCCCTCGAATAAAAAAGCACAAAATCAAGAAACACAAAGGCAGAATGTGTCATGAGAGAACATGGGATGCTTGGTTAGGGCCCTTGTTATGGGCCTAGTTATGAGTTAGGCCCTGGAAGAAGTGTTTCCAAACGTACAAATTCCAAGGAAATGTACCAAACCAGAGTCAAAATTTCTTCAGAAAGTCTACAGAACCTGAATCGTACAAAAACCAGGGCATACGAAATCAGAGGTTTGGCTGTATTGTTATGATATGTGAACTATTCGAGCCTCAGTTTGTTAAATCTCCTATTGAGTTTTACAGAATGCTTTCCCTGAAGTCATTGTGTTGTTGACTATCAAGGAAATACGTATATCCTTTGATAACTGTGGAAAGGGTTATGCATATCTTAGTTTAACCAGACCACTGAGCTGATTAACAGCTCTTCTAGGACTGGCCCGCCCGAAGGATGAGATATTTTTACGCAGCTAGGAACCAATTGGTTACTTAGCTACAGGACCTACAGCTTATTGTGAGATCCAAACCATATTATATGGAGAACTGAATTTCTAATCACCAGAAATAAATTCCTCTGATTCCAGGCTGGCAGAGCGGGGAATCAAACTCGCGACTACCGAATCAGTAGGCGAGCACGCAACCCACTGATCCAATGAGGAACTATGACTGGAAAAAAAATGGGTATGGCTCTATCTGATAAATAAGTACCACATAATAATTTATTTTAATAAACTATTTAAACTCCTCATGATCCCTTATAATGACAAGGTGAAATGTTTCTAATGACTTACTAATATAATTTCCAGTCTGCTTTGCATATGTTATAGTGTTATGTTTGAGGTGCTGGACTATGTTGCAGACATGTAACTATGAAGAGGACATAATCACTACTGTACAAGTCGTCACTTGCATTCCATCTGAACCTATTTACAATATTGGAACAGAATGATACATACTGAAGATAAAGTCCAATGTATTTTCCAAAAGTATGCATTTGTCTCACTGAGGCACCATACATTATTGAGCTCAAATAATGTATGGTGCCTCAGTGAGACAAATGCATATTTTTGGAAAATACATGGGACTTTATCTTCAGTAGGTATCATTCTGTTCCAATATTGTAAATAGGTTCTGATGGAATGCAAGTGACGACTTGTACAGTAGTGATTATGTCCTCTTCATAGTTGCATGTCTGCAACATAGTCCAGCACCTCAAACATAACACTACTTGAGAGCTACTCAATGAGTGTCTAATTCAACATTTGAGAATTGTAGCTATAAAGAGGATTAGGAGCCCTAAAATTACATTGTAGCTATAAAGAGGATTAAGAGTATTAAAATTACAAACTGCCATAATCATGTAAGATCTTAAAATATTTATTATAATTGGTGAAAGAGCCTCATACAACACATTTGGGGAAAACATTTGTGCTTAGTTCCCCATGATGTGCTTCTTTCTATTAGAATCTTATAATGTATTATATTCAATACTGAAAGTCACTGCCAGTCATAAAATTCCTATTTCTTTTATATTAATGGCAGAATTCAATAATGGTAACTAAACCAAGGTGTTCATTTATCCATCTTATGGAACTCGGTTCCATAACAGTCCTATAAAGTCCATCCTCTGCAGTAGGATGTATAAGCAAATCTAAGCTGAAGCTGGGTTGGAATTTACAATCCAAAAGAATGTGTAAGGTGAAGTAAATGGTTTTATATACTCTGAGAAGCAGATACTGATGCATAAATTTGGTATAAGGTTTTCCACACTGTGAAAAGATATTCACTGTGAAAAGATATTAAGAAATTGGTGACATGTTTTCCAAAAATGCAAGTTAATGGCAAGCTGAACAACCTGTCACAGGTCTAAAATGTCAACATTTTCTGCAAACCTTCATTTATCAAAGATTGCGTGTCACGTATTGTTAAAACACCAGTTTTTATACACAGGTGAAATTAATTTCCTCTAATGATATGTATATTTAAGGTTAGTAGTACTTCTATTTTCCCTTACATAAGGTGCGTACCTTATTCTCTGAAAGATCTCTAAAAGATATGTAATCAAGCCTACCAATAAAATTTTATATTCAGTGCTCTAAATAATCAAGAACTTCATATAGGATGGCTTTTAATATATGTTTATAAATTTCAGTAACAAAATGCATGTTCATCATGCATCAATGTACATGAAATGTCTACACAATTTAATTTAGTTTCTTCACGGTATGGCAATAAAATATAAATTTATAGTGACTGTGTGCCATCTAGACAAGTGTAGCATGATAAGTGTAAAAGCAACATGATGAAGTCTGTCATGGAAATATCTTAAAACATCACAGAACTCTACGTAAAGCATTGCCCGCTTTTCATAAAGCCCCTATTTTTTTTCCAAGCAAAAGCATAAAACTGTGAAACAAAGCCCATCACGTTAAGTGAAAAACAGTACCTCAGTGCTGAACCAAGCAATTACAAGCCTGTGTTCAGGTAATGGTGATTCCATTGTTCAATGGTGAACTGGAGCAATTAAAAGACTGAAAGGCAGTGAATGCCCTGAGCCTCAACTGCTGTGCAGTGAATGAACAACCGTGGTGATAATTTGTGGTTCATCCCCAAACATATACAAAGTTACACATGATTAATACTTACATGGTTTGTTCCAGTTCTGTGCAAAAGGAATAAAAGAAAAAGAAATAATAATGGGACTGTGTCCCAGAAATAAACCTAATTGTAAAGATCACCCAGAATCTGGGAGGAAAGCTTTTCATACCAGGCCATGTATATTCTGCCGATTCATTCTTTTGGATATCTTTGCAAATACTAGCACATTTATTAAACAGATTAAGGCTTTTCCCAGCATCTTGGGTTAGCCAAAGTCCTGCCATTTGCCAAATTACCTAAGCTGCCTTTATACTTAAAATATATCACATCATGTACGTGAACATATACAGTTCATCTAAATACAATTTTACTTGGATTACTAAAATACCCATATACATTGTCATTCAGTTATGTATATATATATATAAACAAGAAGGGTGAGATGACAGGGTTCCTCCAGTAGTATCCCACAGGCTTTTTAAAGAATTAAATAAGACTACAATGAGAATTCCCTAACTAAATCTGAAATGATAATGTAAAATTAAATTTTATAATTCTAAAAAATGTCAGAATTATATTAACAAGTAAGAAATATCTGGCAATTATGACTTTTGTGTAATTCTGGATTAATCAGTTCTACAGAACTTCAAATAAGAGTATGTATAGAGGGAGCCAGATCTGGCATGTACTACTAGTACTTGACTGCAGCCACATCACAAAAGTAAAGTACCTGATAGAAATCTAATATGTACTGACCATACAAAAACATATTGGAAATAAAATTAAAGAGAAACTTCTGTAACAATAAGTATTTCATGTAATAACCTTACAAATGAACAAATTATTGGGCCTTTGTAAACTGTTGTAACAGAATCCTCTGCCAACTAACATATGTAGTACTATGGACTCTCAGAATGACTGACTGAAGACATTCAACATCTTAATGCTTAATGATGCCCTTTCCTGGTTGATCATGATTATGGTCCTGACAAGTATAAAATTTGCACTTCTTGGTACTATTCATATATTTATGGTAATACGTATTCACAATCTATTAAAAAAAAAAAAGGGGGGCTGTCTGGCAGCAGAAAATATGAGACACTTCCAATTAATGAGGGCTAAAGAGATTAAAATAAATGAAATCTCTAAAAAAATTTATTTTAAAAGATTGCTGTTAATCCTCTAAGAAAGACTTCTGAGTACTATACATATGAGGATTCATGTGACATTCTAACACTGGAGGGGTAATTAAATAAAATAAAAATTTTTATTTAGCTTGCACTTCAAATGTGTAGAGAAAGAGGGGAAAATACATCTTCAGTCACAAAACATCCAATGAAGGCCCAAATTAAAAAAATTATTTTTGTTTTCCAATAAGGCCTTTTCCCTTTTGGAAGGAGAGGCACCATAATGGTATAGCCTTTTAGTTTTTTACTAAATTTTGAAGAATGAGGTTCCTAGCCAGGGAGGAAAGGTTGTACAGGGCAAAATGGTCTAAGAATGCACAAGGACATGAATTAAAAGTGTGTTTGGTAATTTGAATCTGTGCCCCCACTAGGTTTTAAGAAAATTAAATGATGGTTGGGCTAGGTGATTTAAATGATAGGTTAATGAGGAAATGGTGTTGTACAAATGAAGTTCCTTGAGTAAATGAAACAAAATAATGTTAAAATGTTTTTGGAAAGTAGATTTTTTACTGGAAATGTGTGACTTTTGAAAAAGAATATGCATCGTATGCAGTAAAAATGGAGGAAAACCTTTTAAGAGAAAGTTTATTAGATTACTATAAAACGCAGAATGTAACAAGTGAGAAGACAAGTAACAGGAGCTATAATTCTCTGGTATTAAGTTTTTGAGAAAACTAAGATATAATGAAATTAGGCTGCAGATGAAAGGCATTGAATTGTAGCTTTAAATGGACAAATGAGTTTGAGAGGAATGAAGTGAAAAGAGCACACTGTATATTGAGTAAATATGAAGTAAAACTGTTGTAGATACTGAGGTAAGAGGAGCTTATGATGAATATGTGAAATATAAGGATGGATCCAGTCAGCTGAGGGTCTTTGTGGGTAAAGGATGGTTGGAAGAGAGAAAAATACCAGTAAGTGCTGGGATGAGAATAAATAAAATAA
>NC_087205.1:103740158-103804672 GCF_015104395.2 Macrobrachium nipponense | reverse complement strand
GAGAATAAATAAAATAAGTAACGGAAAGGGAGAGATATTTTAAGTGCAGCTGCATGGTAGAAGTGATAATACTATAGTACTGTACACGGTGTATAAGAGACTGGAGAGTAGTAACAACAGTTGTGAGAGAAATGAAAATTAGAGTGTAAATATGAGCCAAAGAATTCTTTAGGAAAAACTAGGTGTCCCTACAAGGAAGCACATGAAAGAAAATGGTAAAACACAAGAGGATATACTGTAGAAGTAACACAAATAAAGAAATGGTCTCTAAAGAGAATACAAGTACAGTTAAATAATTAAGTATGCTGAAGTTTTTGGAAAGAAGATTGGAATTGAATGGCAAATCTGAATGATGCTATGCTACTGAAGACTGAGGTTGCATGTAGAAATGACTGCTGTGAAAATACAGAGGGTAAATAAAATTTGAAGGACACCAAAGCTACGTGGATCACAAGAATGAAAATGCCAAATATTAATGGAATTGAGTGGCTGACCAGGATATGTATGTATTTAAAGTATGACTTAGGTCTATTTCTTGAAAAATTCAGTGTCAATGTTGAGTAAGGCAGTAGATTGCAACCTGAGTGGAAATGAGCATGGGGCTTGAAATCTTATCCAAAAACTAAGTTAACTGGAGTCATCCCCCTCAAAGGTAAAAACTAGTGTAAATGGAAAGAAAAAAAAACAAAAAAAATTCTGACTAGTACTAACTATTACTTACTTAAATACCTATCGTTTTGGTTAATAGGTATAAACTGATATTGTAATGATACATTAAGTTTGTTCATACTTACCTGGCCAAGAATATAGATTATAGCTGTATTTTTTCCGAATTGCCGAACAGAAAATTTAAACACTTACGACACACGCAGTGGGAGTCAGGTGGGTTAGTACCCATTCCCACCCCGCCGCTGGGAGGCGGGTATCAGGAATCATTCCCATTTTCTATTCATAATTTTTTATTTCCACTGTCTCCTGAGGGGAGGTGGGTGGGTATTGATTATATTATATTCTGCCAGGTAAGTATGAACAAACTTAATTGTATCATTACAATATCATTTTGTTCATGAAACTTACCTGTCAGATATATATATAGCTGAATCCCACCTTTGGTGGTGGGAGTAGACAGAATAGAAGATTTTAGGAAACATATATATGCAGATAATTGATATCTTGATTCCTTACCTGTTAGCATAGCTGACTTCGTGGTTACTGCCTGCGTAAGTCTGCTTGTGCTACTAGAGTTGCCAGCAGAGGTAGAGACCTATATAGCTGGTGCACTCCAGATGATCTGTCAACAGGGGCGAGACACGACGTGACTAGACCATTGACCATACAAATGAGGGCAACGAAGTAAAAACCAAACCACCTGGTGTAGCCTACCAAAAGTATCCCACATACGACTAAAGCTAATGGAAGGGAGATCCGCCGCAGGCGGTCAACCCCACAACCATAACACAAGTTAAAAACTCCCCTAAACCATTAAAGGATAGGATGAGCGCTACCTCCTGCCCCCAAAACAGTGTCTGCAGCGACGTATGGTCCGAGCGAGTAACAATTTTCGTATGTTTGCTTTCACTCCCGCAGGTAGTGTGAAGCGAACACCGAATTGCTTCGCCAATAAGTGGCGCCCAAAATGTCTTTGATTGCCATATTTTTGTGAAAAGCCACCGAAGTAGCAATAGCCCTCAACTCGTGGGCTTTCACTTTCAGAAGCTCCATGTCACTTTCACTACACTTTTCATGGGCTTCCTTAACCGTACTTCTTAAGAAGAACCAGTGCATTCTTCGACATCGGAAGATCTGGTTTTTTCACAGAGCACCACAAGTTCTCCGAAGAACGTCTGCATGCTCTGGTTCTCTGCAAATAAAACTTGAGAGCCCTGACAGGACACAGGACTCTCTCAGCTTCAGGTCCCACTAGCTCCGACAACCCCTTGATCTCGAACGTTCTCGGCCAAGGGTTGGAAGGGTTCTCGTTCTTTGCTAAGAACGTAGGACTTAAGGAACAAACTGCACTATGATCCTTGAACCCAATATGCTTGCTTATGACTTGAATTTCGCTAACCCTCTTCGCCGTCGCCAGAGCGGTTAGGAAAATGGTCTTCTTAGTACGATTCCTAAGCGAGGCTAAATGGAGCGGTTCAAATTGACTCGACATGAGAAACTTCAGTACCACGTCTAAGTTCCACGATGGTACTTTAGGTTGGAGAACTTTCACAGTCTCAAATGATCTAATGAGATCATGAATGTCTCTATCATTCGCTAAGACTCGAGTTCTCTATCTTCGCTAAGTCTAGTTCGTCTATGTCTGAAGACCACAGAAAGCACGCTTCTGTAGCCTTTAATCGTGGGAACGGCTAGTTTCGCTTCTTTCCTAAGGTGAAGAAGGAAATCTGCTATCTGGCTCACAGAGGTTGAGGTGGAGGAAATGCCCTTCCTTCTGCACCAACTTCTAAAGACAGCCCACTTTGATTGGTAAACTGCGATTGAGGAGGGCCTCCTTGCGGTGGCAATCGCCGTTGCCACAGGTCTTGAAAAACCCCAAAAACGCTCTGGCCAACTTCTTGATAGTCTGAACGCAGTCAGACTCAGAGCGGGGAGGTTTTTGTGGTACCCTCTCGAAGTGGGGCTGTCTGAGTAGATCTTTCCTTAGGGGCAGAGTCCTCGGAAAGTCTACTAGGAAGGACATCACCTCCGTGAACCAGTCGGCCGCTGGCCAGAAGGGGGCGATGAGGGTCATTCTCGCTCCTTCTGATGCAGCGAACTTCCTCATTACTTCCCCAAGGATTTTGAATGGGGGAAAAGCGTAAATGTCTAGTCCCGACCAATTCCACAGTAGGGCGTCTACTGCCACTGCTCCCCGGTCCCAGAAACTGGGGAGCAATACAGCGGAAGTCTCTTCGTTCGGGAAGTTGCGAAAACGTCCACATGAGGACGTCCCCACAGCTTCCATAGCGCCTGGCATACTTCCTGATGAAGGGTCCATTCCGTCGGCAGAAGCTGTCCTTGCCGACTGAGAAGGTCCGCTCGCACGTTTTCCACGCCTGACACAAACCTTGTCAGAATCGTGACGTTTTGCGACTTCGCCCAAATCAGGATATTCCTCGCGATGACGAACAGAGAATGAGAGTGAGTTCCCCCTGTTTCCTGAGGTAATGCCAAGGCTGTGGTGTTGTCCGAGTTTATCTGAACCACTTGGGCTGGAGACTTCCTCCTCGAAGAACCTTAGAGCGAGGTAAACCGCTGAGAGTTCTTTTAGGTTGATGTGCCAGGACACCTGTTCCCCTCTCCAGGTGCCTGACACTTTCTCTCCCTCCCACCCATGTTGCTCCCCAACCCGTGGAGGACGCGTCGGAGAACAACACTAGGTCGGGGTTCCGAAGCTTGAGCGAAAGTCCTTCCGCAAGCTTCTTTGGATCCAACCACCATTTGAGGTGCTTTTTCACTTCTTCCGTCAAAAACAAGACCTCTTCTAGATCCTGTTTGCGTGACCAATTGCTTGAGAGGAAGAACTGAAGTGGTCGGAGGTGCAACCTTCCCAGAGAAACAAACTTCTCCAGTGAGGAAATGGTCCCCAGCAGACTCATCCATTCCCTCACCGAGCATGTTTCCTTCCCTAGAAGGCCGACACTTTGTCCAGGCATTGAAGTTGTCGCCCCTGGGACGGAAAAGCCCCGAAAAGACCACTGAGTCCATCTGAATCCCCAGATAGACTAAGGATTGAGAAGGAGTCAGATGCGACTTCTCGAGATTCACCAGAAGTCCCAGGGACTTCGCTAACGACAGAGTCGTGTGAAGGTCCTTCAGACACCTGTCTTGCGATGAGGCTCGAATAAGCCAGTCGTCTAGGTAGAGAGAGATCCTTATTTCCGCAAGATGGAGGCACCTCGCAACGTTCTTCATAAGAACTGGTGAACACCATCGGCGCCGTGCTGAGACCGAAGCAGAGTGCCCTGAATTGGAAAATCTTCCCTTTCAGGACAAACCGCAGGTATTTCCTTGATCGGTATTGATGGGGACGTGAAAGTATGCGTCCTGAAGGTCTAACGAGACCATCCAATCCCCCGGTCTTAAAGCTGCAAGCACGGATTGAGGTGTCTCCATCTTGCAACTTCTGCTTGGTAACGAAGCGATTTAGACTGCTGACATCCAGAACGGGGCGACACCCCCCTGACTGCTTCGGCACTAGGAACAGACGGTTGTAAAACCCTCGGAAGAACTCCGGTCGAAGACCTGTTCCACTGCCTGCTTCTCGATCATTTTGATCTAGTAGATCGTGAAGCACTTTCTGCTTTTCTCCCTGATACGACGGAGACAAATCCTTTGGTGTCGAAGACAGCGGGGGTAACATCAGGAAAGGAATTCTGTACCCCTTCTTGACGATGTCCAGAGACACAAGCGTCGGCACCTCTCTCTTCCCAAGCTTTCGCGAAATGTAGAAGCCTGGCTCCTACCGGTGTCTGAAGAGCCCTTCCCCTCACTTCTTGCTCTTGGAAGGAGCGGTAGTCTTGCCTCTGAAAGAGCTCTTCCTCGAGGGGCTGGCTTCGAGGAAGAAGCGGATCGAAAGGGCTTCGACTTCTTCAAAGCAGAGGACCCAGAAGACGAAGAAGTAGCAGGCTTCCTAGCAAGACTGTGCCAGAAGGTCTTGAGTTGCTTTCTCCTGGAGACTAGCAGCTATGTCCTTTACCATAGACTGGGGGAAGAGATGTTCTGAGAAAGGAGCGAAAAGAAGATCCGCTTTTTGCGCTGGTGAGACCGACTTTGCAGTAAAATTGCAAAAAAGTGCTCTTTTCTTAAGCAGTCCCGTGCTGAAATGAGCAGCCAATTCCTCAGAACCATCCCTGACGGCCTTGTCCATGCAAGACAAAATACTGGACAGCTCCCCCAGACTGATGAATCAGAAAACTCCTGGACCTGGCATCCAAATACTCCCAGGCACCAGTCAAAGAAAAGTTAAAGACCTCTAGTGTCCTGAAGAGGCCTTTAAGGTGAAAGTCTAACTCGCTATGTGTCCACGAGACCTTCGAGGAAGACAAAAAAGATCTTCTGGTGGCGTCTACAATGCTACCAAAGTCTCCTTGAGCTGAGGCTGGAAGCTTGACTCCGACGTTTTCTCCCGTCTCATACCACATACCAGCTTTGCCACCGAGTCTTGAAGGTGGTAAAGCGAAAGAGGTCTTGCCCGAAGCTTTCCTCTTTTCCATCCAATCATGGACCTTTCTAAAAGCTTGCTTCGTAGAAAGCGACTTCTTCATTCTCACAAAGCCCGAGATCTTAGCAGCTTTGGAAGACGAAAACTGAGAGGGAGGAGTACGTGGAGCTTCAGGTTGGAAAGTGTCCTGCAAAGACTGACTGAAGTAAACGAGTCAAAACCTTGTAGTCCGTCGAAACTGGAGCCAACTGCTGTTCTTCGTCCACTTCGACGAAAGCGTCACTAACTTCCTCTTCAGACACTGGAGAAGTCGGAGGAAGTAAAGAAGAGTCCCGAGCTTTCTCAAAAGAGAAAGAACGGCGAACAGGAAGAGTTCCCGCCTCCGCTTGTGCTTGCGGAAGTGGAAAACTGACGTCCGTAGGCGCGCGTTTGGCGTCCGAAGCCAATCTACTGGCGCCGACAGAAGCGCGCTCAAACGCCGCAGGTGTACACCTGGCATCCACTTGTGCGCGCTGAGCGTCCCCACTGGTGCGCGCCGAGCGTTCCACTGATGCGCGCCGAGCGTCACTGGTGCACGCCGAGCGTTCCACTAAAACTCGCTGAGCGTCCACTGGCGCTCGCGGAAACTTGCACCGAGTCACGTTCGGCGTCCACTAAAGCGCGTTTGACTTTCACAGAAGCGCGCTCGGCATCTAAAGAAAAAACTCGCTTCTTATCCACAAGTTTCGTAGCAGCGGAAACACCGCTTCACGAGAGCGAGAAACTAATTCTCGCCTCCTTTAGAAATTTGCTGGGGAGCAGAACGAACTCTAGAAGGAGACTCAAACAGAGAGAGACGAGCGAGGAGGAGGGAGAGGGAGAACGCCTCGACCTCTTCACAGGAAGATTGTCATCCTTCTTACGGCGACGTGGAACACTCTCTCGAAGGAAAAACATCTCGAAGTTGCTGCTGAAGAGACTGGAGAATCTTGGCTTGTAGGTGAAAGCCTCCTTTTCTGGGGAGGGGCTGATCCTGTGAGCAGGAGAGTGGCGGAATTGGGGACGCCTTCTTGCTACACCCAGGAACCGCCGCTTCACGCACCTTAGAGCGACTGCGGCGCTCGAAAGAAACATCTAGGGAAGACTCCGCCTCCGAATAATCCTTACGCTTCTTCTGCGGAGGAAAAGCGCAAACGCACTATCGGGCGACGAGCAAAGTTCCGGAGAACAACTTGGACGTGAAGCGTCCCGCACGCGAGCCGTCCTTTTCAGCGGACGTGATGCGGTATGAGAGCTCCACCCCTTGCGCGGGGAGGAAGCTTCAGAAGAAGAAAAGCACTCCTTGAGAAGACGTGCACGCGCACGCTCCTTGGCAGTCTGGGTATGTTCGTCAGAAGCTGCCGAAGGCACGCCAGATCGGTGGGGTTTCCTCGTAACCCTCCTTCGACTTTCGACATGCTCTCTTCCCGTAATCTGGGAGTCAAGCAGAGGTCTAGGTCTAGAGGCGGAATGAGGCCGATCTGACGCACCCTCCACTACACAAGGGGCACTTTCACTGCACTTCTCTTCACTTTTGCTCTCCAGAGCTAACACTTTTGATTCTAAGTTACGAATCGACTCAAGAATTAGCGATAATGTATTACCTTCTACCGACACTGTCCTCAGGGGCCGGAGGCAACACTACAGGGGTAGGAGCATAATCTACAGAAGGAGGGTTAGCAGGAGAATAATTTAAATCTTGCCTACCTGAAACACTCCTGGAGGAAGACCTCCTTAACCTATCTCGCTCAAGTTTCTTAAGATAGGTTTCATACGCCTTCCATTCCGACTCTGTTAGTCTTTCACACTCCTTACAACGACTTTCAAACGTACATTCATTCCCCCTGCAAACTTTACAAACAGAATGTGGGTCTACTGAAGCTTTCAGTAGCCTACCTCTACATTCAGACATGGAACAAAATCTAGCGCTAGCAGAACTAGACCCTGACATCTTGATCAAAGAAAAATCAATACCAAATTCAAATCAAAACCAAAGTCAACGTGTGCCAAGCCACCGATCCCAATTCAGATACCAAAGAAAAACCAAAAGGGATACTCAAGAGCTAGTAAGTTTCCAAAATCTGGACGGAGGTGCTGCAACAGGTGTTTTCCAGCACCGGCGACAGAAAATTATGAATAGAAAATGGAATGATTCCTGATACCCGCCTCCCAGCGGCGGGAATGGGTACTAACCACCTGACTGTCCCACTGCGTGTGTCGTAAGTGTTTAAATTTCTGTCGGATTC
The DNA here is from genome assembly GCF_015104395.2 of Macrobrachium nipponense. Lineage (NCBI taxonomy): Eukaryota > Metazoa > Arthropoda > Malacostraca > Decapoda > Palaemonidae > Macrobrachium > Macrobrachium nipponense. The sequence goes on along the minus strand of NC_087205.1, from coordinate 103,797,253 downwards.
GGAAAAATACAGCTATATATATATCTGACAGGTAAGTTTCATGAACAAACATGAATTTAAGAGGAAGATCTTTCTCTCCAAAGGTGAGATATGCCCATCAAGTTAGTTTTGCACCTAATCTCTCATCCCCATAACAGTGGTTCTCAAGGAGCCTAAACTCATTGGAGTATGCAGGTAACCTAATTCCCTTATAGTTCATGTTGTAAGTAGAGTAATTAAAAAAATGGAAAGGCTCATAGGACCGAGCATGAATTCTTCACTCCAGTTTGCTACATCACGTCTTTAACATTTTCTTGATGCCTTTTTACTACATGCTTTCGAACTGGGTTCTGCTCAGGTCCTACATACTTTAGGGAAAAAGTAGCAATGAGTTCTTGTTTGGGGGGGATGTTAATAGAAAAAAGGAGCAGTGAATTCTTTAGGGGTAATTCAAGTCCTGCAGTCTATTACATCACTATCCAGTGATCAGCATGTTGGACACAAGGCAAAGATCTGGTTCCAGTTGTACCTCAGACATCTACATTAGGATCTATGTATACTTGGTTTGGGAAGCTTTAGACTGGTGGACACCAGTCTTCAACTTTAGCTCATTTTCAACATCTCGGGTTCATGATTAAATGAGACTTCTCTTTCATTAGCAATAAAAATAAATTTTTCTACAAAATACTAGTATGTAATTCACCTTTTCTCTCTGGGACAGAACTTAGCACAATGTACATTAATTTAAAAAATTCACACCCATATTGCATTTTAAAAAAATATACTAGATGGGACTACAATGGGCTAGAACTCTTCCCTGCTATTCTTCACCATCTAATAGTTTGTTGTTATTTGTGCTCAAACACTTCCATCTAATAGTTTGTTGTTATTTGTGCTCAAACACTTCATCTTAAGGTTATGAAGCTTGTTCATGGATAGTTTAATATGGAACTGAATTGTATGCTGTAATTATATGTCCTATCAAGTTTCTGTATTTTTTATCTTTAATCTGATATTTGGTGAATAATTTTTAATTTTAAAATGCTTTTTACCCTTAAATTCCCCCCCCCCCCCCCCCCAACTACATTTTGTCATTAGTAAAATAAAGAGAAACATGACTCACTAGTTTTATCTAAATGAAAGCCTTTAATTTTGTTCAAGGATCAAGGAACTCCGGGTACTAAGCTTCAATATTATGAGACAAATTTGAGGGGATATGCAAATACAAACAGAATGCTAAATGTAGTTTTTATGCTCTTGATAAACAATTTTTTTTGTTAAATTCATTAGCCTTCAGACTCAAAAGAACCTAATATATTAACATTTCTGTGTTCAGTCCTGGAGGAGTACTTTACTTCCACACAATTACATGAAGTTCACCCATTGGCTACCAAGTAACCTGCGTGACAAATGGGGCTATTCCAGTCATATGTTTAGTGTAGTCATTGACCTTTACAAGTTGATAGATGGATCTTTAATTCCAATCTTGCCCTCCTACCATGAGACATCACTGCCCACTTCCCATTCAGATCATACCAAGATACATAGTAGATTATGTATTAATATGAACACGGATGTTCCTATACCCTCAACTGGTTGACAGTATGACCAATTTAGGTACTAAGCTTTCTTATCTGGTAGTGTCATTCTCATTGGAGCTTCCCTCTTCCCCAACCATCTTTCCTATACTAAAGCAAGTTTTCATTTTTAATTGTGATACCACCACTACTTTATGCAGAGCAATTTGGTTGTCTATCAGGACCAAATAAAGCTCCTTAAAAGTATGCAAAACTGTAACCTTAAATAGCAAGGAATGCCGCTCTAAATACCCTAAAATCGTGGAAAACATTTTGTGAAAATAAATAAGGAATATGACTATTTGCTCAAAAGATATGAATAATTGAAGCTAATACAGTAATGGCAAAAGAAAAATTGGCATAATAGCATAGACAAAGATTAAAATTATCAGGCACCATTAGTCAGAACGATAAAGGATATATCATCAGCAGAGGTAACAAAACCTTTGTTCCTCACATCAGTGAAAAAATAAACCATTCGAGTAAAAGCTAAACATGAAGTGAAAAACAAAGTATTACTCAAGCTATGTAGATTGAAATATGAAAACTGTTATGGATGCTACAGGTAGTTTTCACTCTTTCATAGGAAAGATTAATGAAAACCACCAAGTAAGAGAGAAAAACTGCACCATGATCAATGGATTCACTCTTCAGTTAATTAACAATCTACTTACACAGATGTTAGTTTCTGACACTGATTAATCTGACACTCCAATTAAATTAAGTTCATGAAGTTATTATTATTCTGTAGTGTGAACAGTACCTACCATGTGGTAGAAAGCTAATAGAGCAATAAACAGCAAAATAATCAGCTAGCCTAGTAAGAAGTACTGGAAGGTAAACCTCATTGGAAGAAATTCTGATAAACTACAATGCCAGGAATTCTCTTCAGTGTATACTATAATTGAGGAAGAGCATAGAACTTCAATCAAACTAATGTAGAAACAGAAAAAATACTATATAAAAGTTTAAACACAACATACATAGGAGATTAAAAACCAACCCCATGCTTTATTAAATATGCTTAGAAATGGATTAAAAATGGTAAAATTCAATAGGATATTTTACTATGAAATTAGTCTTTGCCAGGAGGAAAGCAGCAACACATATTATATATTAAGGGAATTTAAACTGTCTTGGAAGATGTCATTTCCAGAATAAAATTTAACCTCGACTTACCACTGTGCCTGGGAATGTTCTCAAAAAAAATAAAACACACACCTCTAAATACAGTATAAACACAGGCAGACTTTAATAATCTACAATATTATAATACCCCTTATGAAAAGAACTTCGTATGATTAACGACCAAAATATAGGATGTACTGTAGTCATAATGTTCAGTAGGTGAAAGAGTGCAAATCAGATTTTGAATACCTTAACCGTGAATAAACAATGTAAATAAATAGATAAGAAAACAAACCTGCTATTTTTTCATCAACATCAAGGCTTTTTTCATTTTCATCATCATCACCTTGAAAGATGGACGTCGGATAGAACAGCTACTGCCCAAACTTTTGTTGTCTGCTTTAGCCCGCTTCATGTTATTATTGTCCTCTGAGTTCTCATCACTCATACTCTAATGGAGAAAAATTCATACTGTAAAATTATTCTTGCTAACTGGAAATTTAATAACCTAGATATTTACCTTAAAAAGCTTGTCTTAACCTGTAATGTCCAAGTAAAATACTACACCAACAATATATGTACTATTGTAAATTTGTGGTAAATTAATTGTTACCAGTATTGTGCCTATCATCATTTCCAAGAGCTGGTTATTTTTTCACCCATTTACCGTGTTTACTATGTGTTCCTGAAGTATTTAAAAAAAAAATTAAAATATCTTATATTTGAAAATTCACAACAGTGAATAGTAACAACTTTAAAATTCAAAATAGTTTGTCTTTTTTACAAATAAATGTGGAACATACAACTGTATTTTTGCAAAAGCAAGATTGACAATTCCACAAAATGGAAAGAAACAGTCACTAAACCTAATAATCTGAGAATCAGATATTTCAGTTCCTTTAAGGAGATGCTCAGTGGCTATTCTAGGGACACTTGGCGGACAGCCATTATATTGTTTTGGCTGAATAGAAGTTTATATTGGTGTTATGGGTGTCCAGAAATCATTCATGAATCCAAATTCTTACCCAAAAGAGAATGATTGTTTATACTTGTAAAAATACATTAATTAAATTTTAAACTATTAGTCACCTCTCAATACATTTTTCATGAGCCAATTACAATGAAATTTGTTCACTAAATAAAATTCTTTTCATTATTGTAATGATTTTTTTTTTATAATACAGTGGGCCCCATATTCATGGGGGATGTGTACCAGACGCCCCCGCGAATAGTTAGAATCTGCGAATAGTTGGAACTCTTATAAAATATGCTTAAAAAGGCATATTTTGTTAGTTTAAAACTCAAGTAAAACCTACTAAAAATTTTGATATCTGGTTTATCACAAAAAAAAAAAACGGGGATTTGTGGATATTTCTCATAGAAAAATACAGCGAATAAGCGAATTTCTCCTGAACAATGGGTTGATATGGTCCAGAGAGAAATCTGCGAATGCGAGAGTCCATGAATCTGGAGAAGACGATTAGGGGGCCCACTGTATGCCAATAAACTATTGCTAGTACTGTAATATATTTTAACACTAATACAGAACACAAAGAAGAAAATATACCTCATATGCGAACATCCGAGATCCAGGCTTTTTCAAATTCCCAATAAGATTTGTGCGACTTGACTCACTTTCACACTCAAATTCATCTGATGAAGGCGATTTAATTACCCGACCTATAAAATGAAAAATTTGTAACTAAACAGAAAATAATATCTATTATAATATTCATACCATCTGTTATTTATAATCAAATTTATTCTAAAGTAATACTCTACTAAATTGTCTCAGATATTACGAATAAATGGCCTTTGTTACTGATAAAAAAAAAAAAACTTATTGGGGTTGATAAGAGAAATACATCAGCACTGTAATGAGTAAGGTCTTGAGAAGTATAAAGGAAGTGAGTTTGGACTGAGACAATCAGTAAAAAAATCAAATCACATAACTCATGTTGAATGAAAAGCTGTAACTGGGAATACCATAATAAAACACACCCAAATCTATTTCAAGACATCTGGTACTACAACCAGTGTATTATAAGGTTCTATGAACTCTGAAGATATAATGCTAAAAAGAAAAATCTACATGGCACCATCAACTTGTAAGTTAGCAAAAAAAAAAAAAAATTACAGTACCAAGGAACTCTCATACAAGTACATAAATCAAATTTTTATATGATTATAAAATTGCTATTTTGGATATTAATGGATTTATACAACAATTTTGTTTTTATAAGTAAAAAAATTCCCACTTGTATTTAAGATACTTTTATGCAAACATAAAACCAGAAATAATTTCAAAATTTAAACATTCAAATTAAAATAAACCCTTGTATTTCACTTGGCGTAAAGAGAAACTTTAATTCTTATATGTATAAAAATCTTACCATCTTTATCTCTTCTTTTTATTTTTATGTGTATTGGCTCATCATCATCTTGTGAACCAATGCCACCTCTGCTTTTTGGACTAGTGGGATCATCTCGGCCAGCTGTGTTTATCGACAAATCAGACATGCGAAAGATACCACTACCCTGTAAAAAAAATTTATATAGATCAGATATATGAATGATTTAACTGCAATTCCAAGAATCTTGAATAAAGGCAGTCCCCGGGTTACGACGGTCTCGGCTTACGACGTTCCGAGGTTACGACGCTTATCAATTATATTCATCAGAAATTATTTCCAGGGTTACGACGCCTACAAAAGCTGATCTGGCAGATGTAATATGACACCAAAAATGCAAAATAATCAATATTTAAAGGTTTTTTTGATGAAAAATGCAATAAGAATGCAGTTTACATAGTTTTGAATGCACCCAAAGCATTAAAAGTAAGGTTTTCTTAGGATTTTTGACGATGTTCTGGCTTACGACGCGTCTCAAGAACGGAACCCCCGTCGTAACCCGGGGACGGGCTGTAGTTCTTATTCAAGAAATAAAGTTCACTATCACATTCATAAATAAAAATGTAAACTCATGAAGATATAATACTACCTAGTTAGGAAACATTTCATTAGTATATATGTACTCAGTTACATAACAGAATCAGATGAGGCGGATGCCATAACTAGGGGAAAAAAGCATACAAATTTAAGATCTCAATAATATACAGGCTAATGACTTGGACAGATCAGATACTGGGAAAACTAAATTTTGCACTAATTGATCACAGACCAAATATTCTGAGAAACTAGAAATCCAACTGACAATTAACCTTATCATAAAAAAACTGTGCAGTTAAAATGCAATGCAAAAATGAAACACTGTTGAGCATTCAATAGCCAGCAAGTCACTTTTCATATTGCCTAAATAATTAGCTATGGAGAAAATGGGGTTGGGAGGTGGTAACTCCATATTATTGAAAGTATTGTACCATAATGGGTTTGTGTTTAAAAATAAATTTGCTATTAATAATTACTTATCTTTCAAACATACCCAGTAGCACCTCAACTTAACAAAAGGTTTGGGGGACTGGCATCCTGTTAAGTAACAAAGACTCAATATTACAACCTGCACTTGAATATGTATTTTCTAAATATGTTACAGCTAACAGCAATTCCACATAGTTCCTGACCTAAACTTTACATTTAACATTCAATTTGACAGATTAAAAAAAATGTATCCCATCTAATATAACAGCATAACAAACAATAATCGTAATACATAATGTTACTGGTAATGTTACAGGTACGTGTAAATGTCTGTTAAGTTCAAGAGTTACCTATAAAATTCAGAATAACAATTGAGGTGGGAGAGGACTGAGCTACTAAAACCTAGACTTGCTAAGTAAGAGCCAACTAATCAGTCTTAAAACTCTGGAATTTGATGAGCAATAGAATTCCAAAAGCCAGTACATATGCAAATGTTAGAGCTATCTATTAATACATATATTGGCCTTTGTAAATCTAATAAGTGTAATTCTAAAATAAAATTCTATAATTTATTAATAGTTTTGGGATTTAAGAGAAAAGTTAAGTCACTTTCCCATTATTACTACCAAAATTTTTAACTACAAACCAAAATTTTTAACTACAAAGCCATGTCATACTTATGATCAATTCTATTCCAAGTCAACATAGTTTTATATGTTTTATACAGTTATATATAAAAAATATAAAGTTCATCCCTACCTGAGTGAGCAGTGTTGGATTTCGAGTAACAGATTCCCGACTCTGGCTTGTAACTTGTGAAGTGGATGACATCCTTGAAGCAGATCTATTGAATCCACGATTCTTTCTTGCTGTACGCATTGAAGTTGTGCTTCCTACAAACATGAAAGTTTCATACTCATACTTAATATCAGATCATGGCACAAATATTTTTTTCAAATTCTTGATTTTTCAGCTTAAGCGTGATAAAATCCAAAATACAGGCAAGAATGAGTCCCTAGCGTACAAGCAAGGAAGGTATCATTTGGAACAAACCCACAGGGGCCATAGGCTTAAAATTCAAGCTTCCAACGAACATGACGTTCATGTTAAATTAGTAACAGAATGTAATGGGAAATACAGAAAGAACATCATTTATTAGAAATAAAAAATATGATATTGTTATGATACAATAAAGATTTATACATACTTACCTGGCAGATATATACATAGCTATTACTCCGTCGTCCCCGACAGAAATTCGAAATTCGCGGCACACGCGGCAGGTAGGTCAGGTGATCTACCCCCCGCCGCTGGGTGGCGGAAATAGGAACCATACCCGTTTTCTAATTCATATTTTTTCTTCCAGCTGTCTCCTGAGGGGAGGCTGGGTGGGCCATTTAATTGTATATATCTGCCAGGTAAGTATGTATAAAACTTTATTGTATCATAACAATATCATTTTTATACATTCAACTTACCCGTCAGATATATACATAGCTGATTCACACCATTGGTGGAGGGTAAAAGACAGCTATTACTGAATATACAGGTAAACAACATACGTTGTAGGTAATAAATAAATAAAACCTTGGTTCCTATGTGTTTAGACGAAGGGTCGACTTCCTAGCTATTGCTAGTAGTCTGCTTCGTCTCAAGAGCCTCAGCGAGGATGTGACCTATGGCTAAGAGTTCTTGTAGATCTGTCAATGGGGTCTTATCTACTTACTTGACAGAATCTAGTGGTCATTTGTCAATGGGGTCTTATCCACTTACATGACAATACACCAATGCCTATTGGCATAATTTAAGGAGCACAACACCGATCCCGATCACCTGATCCTAACACGAGGGTTTGTGCTTAATTTGAAAAGAGCTATCCCCAAACTCATTTCAAATAAACCCAGAAAATAATACACTTATGTTAAAAAAAAAAAAAATTAAAAAATAATTCACTAGTTAAGGATCAGTGTCGTCTCCCTATCCCAGCAACGCATCCGTGGACACGTATAACAAAGAGAGAAGGATCTCTCATAGGCCCACTTGATCTCCTTCGTGCAAAGAGGAGTCAACACAGAGTTGCATCTCCCGTTATTACAGCTAATATGTCTCTCACGACATATTGTTATGGAAAGAACAAGAATTGTTAAAAGCCCGCACTTCAAGAAGTGCTTTAGAGATTCCACTGTTCCAAAGAAGACCAGGGCTTTCTTTGAAATAGAACTCTTCTGGATGAAGCCCAGAGCCTGGCTTGCGCCTGGCTGGCGCCTCGCGCCTGCCTGGCGTCTCGCGCCTGCCTGGCGTCTCGCACCTGGCTGGCGCCTGGCTGTCGCCTCGCGCCTGGCTGGCGCCTCGCGCCTGGCTGGCGCTTCGCTTGCCTGGCGCTCGCGTCTGGTTGGCTCCTCGCGCCTGGCTGACTTCTCCCCACTTGCTGGAGATTCGAGCTTGTTAAGAGTCTCGATGAAAACTGGCAATGTCCACCTCGGACACTTTATTTGCCTGATTTATTCGCCTCTAGCGCATCTGCGCCAGATTGGAGGCCTACTCCTTCTTCTCATCAGACAATGACAGTGTTTATTTGGACTGTCTTGCTCTGGCGTCTTTACGCCTGTTTGGCATTTGGCGCCTGATTGGCGCTACATTGTCCGAAAGTCTGAACATCCACAATCGTTTATCAGGAGAATGGAAAAGGGTGGAAGAAATTCTTTCACTTTGAGCTTATGGCCTCCGTAACAAGGGGAGGTAATTTTAGTCAGCTACATCCAGTAGACGATAGGAAATCTAATAGTCCGAGAGACCAGTCTTCCTCCGAGGAGGATCATACTTGATACTTCCGTTGCTAACGAGCACTCTTCCTACATGTTGAAGAGTTCTCTTGTTGCAAAATCTTCCCTATCCTTGCATGAAGGCAGGGAAAGAGCCTGGAAGTCTAAGGAGATTCTGAGCTGAAATTGGGAGGATTCCTGATTTCTAGCTCTTTAAATATCTCTTCGAACCTTCTGGGAAGTGGTTTTTTAAGCCCTCATCGTATTCCAAAGACTCTGTCAGCAAACGTCCTTATCTCCTTTTGTAGATGAGAATGTAAATACATTGCCTGGACAACGAATCCTTTATCTGAAAGCGTTGATCCAGGAATAAAAGGTTTTAGTTCTTTTGCCAAACATACCATGCTGGCAGGAACCCATTGCCTAGTCTTTCTAGAATTTGATTCCAGATTACAAGCCCAAAATTTCACTCGTCATTTTGGTCCTTTAGTACCAAGAGAAACATTGATGAGGAGCAGTTCCATCTTGTCAGAACACGGAATCTGAGGCCCAAATAGGATCCCATTGTAATTATAAGATCTCCTAGTCTTGTCGTATAGAGGTATTGTATAAGATCCCGAAGATCTTAATGCTCTGCTATCTCCAATTCCCTTTATAGAGACAGAGTATAGCCTTTTACTGCGTTCTTTGATAACAGAAATATACAAAGGTGATTCTTCCCTCTGAAAGGGAAGAAAAAACCGCTATGTGGTTCACAGAGATATCGGAAGAGGACAGTTTTCTCATTCCCTCTAGCACGACCTGCAGTAATCATATATATCTTATTCATGACTACTGTCATTTACCTTGAAACATCCTCTCATTCATGTCCACTTCTGGTCAGTCTGCACGCAGACAGACTCAGAGTGGAGAGGTTGTTAAGGTCCATTTAAAATAGATGCTGAAAGAATATTCAGACTGTCTTGGAAAAGACTTCCAAAACTTGCTGTGAGAAGAACGTGACCTCTGTGAATCCAACCTCTCTAAGTCTAAAATGAGGCATAACGTATTATCCTCTCTTTCTTTGACGCCCTTTGTCTTACATTCTGTAAAGAGTTTATATTTTAGGGGAAAAAGACTAAATTTTATTCCCCTTTCTAAAAATAAAGATGGCGTAGATTGCTACCTCTCTCTTATAATCATTCTTCCCGTCCTTGTGCCTGGGCAACGAGAGAATGGAAAATTCTATCATCGTTATTCAGCAAAACGACAAATTATTATTATCCTATTCTCCTAATAAATGATCCAGGATCGAGGAGAATCATTCAAGATTCCTATCCTAGGACATCAGGCAGTAATGTACGGTTCAAATACTTGAAAAAGCCTCTCACCCAATACTGAGAGCTCTTACGAGTCTTTTCCAGTACCAAAACATTACAAGGTCTCCCTTGTTATATGTTTACATAGGAGTAGGATAATATAACATCCTGTTAATAACAATGAAAGAGGAGAAAGAGGAGCTGCATTGTTCAAGGGACTAGCCAAAAACGTGCAATAAAAAAGGGGTTGCCAAGGTCTTTCTAAAACCTGCACCCAGATTAACTTATGAGTCCGATATATTTTCTATCACTTGTCTCATAAGGTTGAGGAAAGCGAGAGACTTCTAAAGATATTGGTTCTCTTCACCATGTAAAGGTCTATAAAGCAGAAGAACCCACTTATCCTGACACGTACTACGTTCGCCTGTGCGATATCTAGAATAATTGTCAGTAGAGGGTTGATCTGGCAAAGAAAGTTTCTCCCAAAACAACTCCTTTTGCCAGGAAAGAAGTCGCTCACGCGACCACTATATCACCTGACATGAGAAGTCTGTTCTTGTTAGAGACTTCCGCAATTCAGTTAATCCTGACAAGGGCCACGGCCGCCTGTGCGATAACTTGTGTCCCTGTCAGGAAAAAACTGATCTTGTGTCAGTTCTCAAAGAGGAAACTCTTGGAAAGTCTATCTCCAAATACTGAGAAATTGGAGATCCTGATGTCTTGCGCCTGGTTGGCGCCTCGCTCCTGGGAGGCGTCACGCTTCTGGCTGGTGTCTTGCGACTTGCAGCGTCCTCGCGTTTATCTGGCGCCTCTCTCCTGGGAGGCGTCACGCCTCTGGTTGACGTCACGCGCCTTGGAGCGTCCTCGCGCTTGCCTCGCGTCTCTCCTGAGAGCGTCACGCTTCTAGTTGACGTCTCGCGCCTCGAAGCGTCCTGGCGCTTGCCTAGCGCCTCGCTCCTGGGAGGCGTCATGCTTCTGGCTGGCGTCAACCGCTTTGGAGCGTCCTCGCGCTTGCCTGGCGACTCTCTCCTGAGAGGCGTCACGCTTCTTGTTGACGTCTCGCGCCTCGTAGCGTCCTGGCGCTTGCCTGGCGCCTCGCTCCTGGGAGGCGTCCTGCTTCTGGTTGGCGTCACGCGCCTCGCAGCGTCCTGCGCTTGCTGCCTCGCTTGCCTGGCGCCCGTCTGGGAGGCGTCACGCTTCTGGCCCATTACTTGCAACCGTGGTCAGGAAATCTCGATATCAAAATAAGAAGAGGTGCTGTAAGAATCCTATAATTTTACAGTACTTCCATAGTTGGATTTTTCTTCTCAATTTTCCTCTAATTCGAGTATATCGGAAGGGGAATTTTTCTTTCCTCGGTTAATTCTTCCATATCCCCCCCCTCTCTTTTTTCCTGAACAAGAAATATTTTGGCTGGCGCCTCCTACTAATTATCTTTATGTTATGTGTCAGAACATCTGTGTCTCTATGGTACCCGACATCCTTTCATATGTTAATTCCGTTCTTATTATGAAAAACTATTATATACGTAGTATAATCCATTCAGGGAAACCATTTCCCACTAAAAGAATGTTTCCCATTCGACTCATACAACTTCTGCGCAATATCCGATTCTAAATACGGTTGTGTCGTTTCTCGAAAGACTTAACCATAGCGTAGTCTTGAAGTGAATCTCTATTACATCTCTCTTCTCACTAAGTATGTACTCTAATAAGACATGCTTTCGTAAGTATTAGTGCATTAAATAATATAATGTTCTGCTGCATTAGAATCCTTTAATCATGTTATCTACGGTAAACAGCATTGAAAGGTTGTAATATCTTTCTTATTGAAAGCTTCCTAACAAAAGGCAGACAATATTTATTTATGACAGCTTAGGTATTCCCTCAATCCGAGGCTAAGACCACGATTGTAGGGAAGAGATACGGTTAGTTATCCCATTCCGCAGGAGAGAGAGCTGTAACCGACCGCTCACGACTGAGAACAACATGGTACTGCCGCTGGTCTCTCTCTCTCTCAATTCAAAGCGAAAGCAGTCTTCGAAAGCCGACTGGCCTTCCCTTTCCAGAGTTGCCAGTTACTCCATTTAATAAAGGAATCTATTAAAATTTTTATCGAGCTTCAGGAAGTTTTATATAAGCATAATTAAGCGAACGAGACTTCGACAAGTCTAGAAACTAAATAGGTGCTTTTAAACAATTTCTTCCTAGGAAAGTCCTAGAAGGGTACTGGTAATTCATGGAAACCTCTTCTAACACGAAGAAAAATGTTTCTATCCTACTCTCAATTCACCAATAAAGATATGCTTCTCCGATCACTTCTCGAAGACACGAAAGCATCATATAACTCATACTCTAGCGTAATAGAATACTCTATAATACTGTTACATTAAGGTAAACCGTATAATTTAGAAATTTTGTAAGGATTTCAGTTGACCATTATAGCATAAATTTCGGTATGTGAGTATGCCATGCCATACCGTAGCCTAAGGCGATTTGTCCTAAGCATGGTAGGAGCTAGAAGCTTAAACGTCATACATATATGCTTTATCACTCAACGAGATCCATATAATTCATTCGATTGACAAATAATCTAAATCATTCTAATCAGAATAGATCTATATCTAAAAATGCACCGATGGGGAATCTTATGTTGAAATAACAATTTCATACCCCCATGGGATAGCGTTCTCGTCTAGTTGCGAAAAAATGTTCGAACAATGACTTTATCACAAATGTTATCGAATGATCTCTAATATTAGAAGGCGCTAAATCGTCGCCTGATTCGAAAGGTGGATCGATTAATGTCATTCTCATTTTGAATAATTCTACCAGAAGGCATTATACGAGGATCTTCGTCAAATTCATTCATTCAAAGTTCTCCTATCCATCATGGAACAGTAGGCATAAAAAGGGAGAAACACTGTTTTAGGATGCCTTTCCAATGGCTATCCCTGGCAGTCTGGGACGCTCTACAGAACCTGCCGAGGGGACGCCTGACCGGTGGGGATTCTCTGAAACCTCCTTACGGTTTTCGACATTCCTTCTCCTCTGGGCTTGTGAGCTTGGAAGAGGTCTAGACCTGAGAGCGAGACAGAGCCGATCAGACGCACCCTCCATTGTAATGGGGGAACACTATATTCACTTCTTACGTTCAAAGAGTTCGCATTTGAACTATATCCAAAGTCTACAATTTGCAAATATGATATTGTAGATTCTGCGGAGTAAGAAGGTGATGAGGGATGCAACAACTACTAGTACTGTTACTACTATAATTGCTCGTTAACACAAGAGCTAATAAACTTCTAAAGGATAGTTACTTTTCTGACTTCCCCAACTAGAAGAAAAAAGATAAACATTTCTCAATCAAACTAACACTTATTTGTATTAACGAATAAATATAAGTACAGGCAGTCCCCGGCTTACGACGGTTCCGGCTTACGACGTTCCGAGGTTACGACGCTTTTTCTTAAATATTCAATGGAAATTCCGTCCTGGGTTACGACGCTTGTTCCGAGGTTACGACGCTGACGCTTCCGACGCTCCGAGTTAACGACGCTTTTAAAAAACGCATGCTATGATAAAAATCCTTTATAGTTTAGCACAGTACATAATAAAAATATGTTTTTGGTTACATTACAACAAAAATTTTGAGGTTATGATGATTTTTGACACTTTTTTTTTTTCGTATTTTTTTGAATTTTTAGTGACGCCGCATATGCGGAACTAGTTTGCGGGCGAGAATGAATACAACTAGCTGGGATGCGCAGTTTAAAACAGTCCAAAAGCGCAAATATAATGAAAAATCATTGCTTGTTTCCAGTACATAATTAAAAAAACTAAGTTTCTGGTTAGATTACAACACAAATTCCAAGGTTACGACGTTTTGTTATGCTTTTTAACGATACCTCATATGCAGAACTAGTTTTTGAGCGGAGGTGCATAAATTAATTAACGCTATTAAACTGTATGGTAAATTGACCGAACAACGACCTCGGACGGTCGAGGACGCCAAGCGTAACAATACGAAAGGACGCCACTTCAATCGCGTGCCTGCCTGCATTTCACTAGGTTGTGTGCTGAGACGTTGCTGAAATTCCTTGCCATTTTTGCAAATTTACAATGGCTCCTAAACGCCAAAGTACTTCCTCCGATGATAGTTCATCCAAGAAGAGGAAGGTCATCACGATGGAGGTCAAATATGACGTGATAAAGCGTTCGGAGAAGGGAGAAACTAACACCGAAATAGGCCGTTCTTTAGGCTTGAGCAGGACCACGGTGGTAACCATTGTGAAGGATAAGGAACGTATTCTGAAGCATGTTAAGGATGCTGCACCGATGAAGTCAACGGTGATAAACGAGAAGCAACGTAGCCAGAGCATTGTTGAAATGGAGAAATTGCTCATGATCTGGCTGGAGGACCAGAACCAGCGACGTGTTCCGGTGAGCTTAAGTGTGATCCAGGAGAAGGCTAGAGCGCACTTGCATGAGGCAGTAGTGAAAAAGTTTGGCGAAGGCAGTGCTGGTGGTGAATTTTCCGCGAGTAGAGGTTGGTTTAACCGTTTTAAGGCTCGTGCAAATTTGCATAATGTGAAGCTGCCAAGGTGAAGCTGCTAGTGCTGATAGCGAAGCAGCAGAAAGTTTTCCAGGTGGTTTGGCTGAGATAATTAAGGATGGTGGTTACACGGCTGACCAAGTCTTTAATGTGGATGAGACTGGATTATTTTGGAAAAGAATGCCAAATCGAACGTACCTTTCCAAGGAGGAGAAGTCAGCACCTGGCCATAAAGCTGGAAAGGAGCGACTGACTTTGCTGTTTGGGGCCAATGCAAGTGGTGATTTGAAACTGAAGCCCTTGCTGGTGTATTTGGCCGAGAATCCCAGGGCTTTCAAGGGCATTTTCAAGAGTCAACTCCCTGTGATTTGGAAATCTAACAAGAAGGCGTGGGTTACCTATTAATGGTCTTCGAAGATTGGTTCAATGACCATTTCGTGGCCAGCAGTGGAGCGGTATTTGACTTCGAAGGGTCTGCCTTTTAAGGCCCTCTTAGTCCTGGACAATGCCCCTGGTCACCCAAATTCAAATTTGAGCGACATGCATCCTAATGTGAAGGTGGTGTACCTCCCACCCAATACCACATCGCTGATACAGCCAATGGACCAGGGAGTAATTGCTAATTTCAAGGCTTACTACCTTAGAAGACATACGTTTTGCTTTGAGGGCCATAGAAGCTAACGAGTTGACACTGAAGCAATTCTGGAAGGGCTACAACATTGCTGATGCAGTGAAGAACATTGCAAGTGCTTGGGACGAGGTGAAGACGACCACTTTAAATGGGGCCTGGAGGAAACTGTGTCCACAGTTTGTTTGTGCACAGTTTTGAAGGCTTTGACCAGGCAGAAGACGTCGAGACTGTGACGAGGAAGATCGTAGGGCTAAGCAAGAGGCTGATTGGTGAAACTAGATCTTGAACCTTGATGATGTAACAGAGCTGCTGGCTTCCATGGAGAGGAATTGTCTGCAGAGGACTTACTAGAACTTGAACAACAAATGATTGAGGAAGAGGAGGCGGCACCAGAGCCAAAACCCAGGTCATTAACTTGTGAAAGGCTTGTCAGAGGGTTTTACTCATCTGGAGAGAGCCTTGGCTTCTTTTGTGAGAGGGAAGACCCTAACGTTTCTAGGTTTGACAAAATCAAGAGAGGTATCATGGATTTGGTGACTTTCTACAAGGAGACCCTGAAGGAGAAGCAGACGAAGAGAAGTGTGCAGTCCAGGCTTGACACTTTCTTTCACAAGTCTCCAGTACCACCACCTCCCACTCCTAGTAAGGAATTCTGAACTGTTTTACTAATTTATGTGTTTACATAGTGTACATATTAAAATGTGTTAATTTTTTAATGTAACAACTAAATGTAAGAGTAAATTGTAACTTCATTAATTTTCATCATTTGTAATTTTATTGCAGAAGTGGTGACAGTTCCAGATCCCCCTGTACTACCTGTGACAGTTCCAGATCTCCCTGTACTACCTGTGACAGTTCCAGATCCCCCTGTACCTGGACCCTCTGTATCAGCCCGCCCACCTGTACATCAGGTAAGCAATTTCATTTTTCTCATTTTCATGTTGGAAATTGTTTACACCCTACATACATACGTACACTAACTTACATAGTGGTACAATGTGTTTGATGTTGCATAACCTTATTATTTTTTTTTTTTTTTCATTTCAGACCCTTTGATAGTGACAGTGACCCAGATGACCCTGAGCCTTTCCATGGTTTTGATGCCTCGCCCTATACATCAGGTAAGGAATCCTTACAAATTTGTATAAAATGTTTTATAAATTGCTAATAGAAATTTTATTAAAAGTGTACATATGTACAATTACATCCACCTTATAATATATTTATGTACCCTATCATTCTTTCCAGATGTAGATGTTCCCTCATCAGTTGATACGAGTATCACCTCTCCAGAGCCCAAATCAGTTGATACGAGTAGTATCACCTCTCCCATTCCTTCAGGTAAAAGAATTCTTCATTTTTTATATTGAACATACGTATTACACACTACATATGTCAAACAGTAATAACATGTGCAGTAGTTACAGTAGTAGTAACTATCATTTTATATATTTTTTATCATTCCAGACTCCCAAGCACCTGCCCATCCCACTCCATAGCCCAGCCACCCACTCTCATGTACCATATGGCCATCCCAGTAAGCAAGCCAACCACTAGAATTTGGTAAGGACATTTTTTTTTATTAATGTTTTATTATTACATATGTAATAACCATGTTATGTATGTAACATACATACTATATAATCATATGTACTATTACATTATCATTCCAGACTGGCATGCACCTGTGACTTACATAAACCAGACCTCTACATAGCCTACATGTCTTCATTTTGCTGAAGGTAAGGAATTCTCAGTTGTGTTTAATGTTTGCATACGTACAATAAATTTTGTACACCTAAGTGGTTACATACTGTCCTTTAATATTAATTCTTCATTCCAGACTGCCCATCATCCTAGCCTGTTATCTGTGATAAAGCACACTGAAGTTAGGTTTGGAATGCATCCTTATCATGAATGCTCTACACCTCCACCTCCATCTCCCACAACCTAGGTAACAGCTTTGAGACTCGCTAAAAGTTGGTAAGTTATGTAAGGAATTTCTAAATTAAGTTTTATACTACATGTTATATGTGATATTAAACCACTGTATGGTGCATATTACTGTATGTAACTTACTATGCATAGAGTACTACTGACAAAATTATTTTTTGTACATTCCAGAACCCCCTGAATGATGTAGGCTATGGGGCCACATAAGACTTTGTCCATCCAGGGTTACATTGAACGACAACTTTAAACTAAAAGTAAGGAATTAATTAACATACATTAACTCTTTTAGTACTCTTGATATATCTACAGTAATTAACATATTGCATTCACAACTTTCTGTAGTGTATATTTTGTACACTAATTTTGTTACTTTTTCCTTCCAGAACCAACATTTTTCACACAACTCCAGGTTGTTACTACAAGTGTCATCAAGGGATAACTACAAGTAGAAGCACCATTTTTGGATGGAAAAAACCCTTCAGGAAAGTATACGTATCACATGTAACATGTAGTGTAACAAAGTATGAACAGTAAGGTTTTTACATACAGTAGTACATATTACATACGTACATAACTTTTTTTTTACAGGAATTTCCAACCAAGTTTGATTATGTACATATGTACATGTTATAAACCACTGTACGTATGGTTACTGTATGTAACTTACTAAACATACATAACATGACTTAACTTTGATACTTTTTTGGTACATTCCAGAAAACCAGGACCCCCTCCATGATGCAGGCTATGGGGTTCAACATAAAAATTTGTCCAGGGTTACTACATAACATAGCACGACAACTGTAAACTATGTACTACTGTACTAAAGGTAAGGATTATACATAGTAGTAAACATACATTAAGTAAGTTTTATACGTACATACTAAAAAAAAAGTGACCAAGATCTCTCACATGGGATAAGTGATCAAGGTCCCTCATGGAATTACGTACACTCCCTGCTGAACAGGGGGTGTAGACCAATCATTTACAACATGCATACCAGTTGATATTAAACCACTGTATGGTGCATATTACTGTATGTAACTTACTATGCATAGAGTACTTACTGACAAAATTATCTTTTGTACATTCCAGAACCCCTGAATGATGTAGGCTATGGGGCCACATAAGACTTTGTGCATCCAGGGGTTACGTTGAACGACAAATTTAAAACTAAAAGTAAGGAATTAATTAACATACATTACAGTTTTATACATGTTATATATGTGATATTAAACCACTGTATGGTGCATATTACTGTATGTAACTTACTATGCATAGAGTACTTACTGACATACTAATTATTTTTTGTACATTCCAGAACCCCCTGAATGATGTAGGCTATGGGGCCACATAAGACTTTGTGCATCCAGGGTTACGTTGAACGACAAATTTAAACTAAAAGTAAGGAATTAATTCACATACATTAACTTTTTTACTCTTGATATAACTCAAAGTAAGGAATTATAACTAAAAGTAAGGAATTAATTAACATACATTAACTCTTTTACTCTTGATATCTATAATTTACATATTGCATTCAGGACTTTGTGTAGTATTTTGTACTAATTGTGTTATACTTTTACCTTCCAGAGCTACCAGACTGGGATTTTAGTGTACTCCAGGATCTAACAAATACTACTACGAAGTGTACAGTGCATAATATAGTGTTTAGTGTATAATCTAACCTAAGGATTAAGTGTAGACATTGTGCTTTATAGTGTCACAAGAGTTTAATAAAGAATTATACCTTCAAGAACCATCCTTTGCCATTGAAATAACCACACTACACATCATGCAATATACTTGCATGTCACACAGGTAAGGTCTCTAACTTTTTCTTAGTTTAAGGCATATTTCCAAGTGTCGTTCCGGCTTACGACGATTTTCGGCTTACGACGCGCCTCAAGAACGGAACCCCCGTCGTAACCCGGGGACTGCCTGTAATTCCCTTTCATGAAAGTATAAGTAATTCACTTTAGTGAAAGTGCATGAGTGTCTACCGAAAACTTCGGTAGTTACACGTCACTAATCTTCGAAATTTTCGAAGTTAATATTATCAAAAAGTTAACAAAAGCGTATGCCGAACCAAAGATCCATTACTTCCCTGTAAAAGTTAGCCCAGACGATTAATGGCGATGAAACACGAAAATCCATCAGGAGGAACTGCAAACGTTGTTTACATTCCAAGCGACAGAAAAAATATGAATTAGAAAACGGGTATGGTTCCTATTCCCGCCACCCAGCGGCGGGGGGTAGATCACCTGACCTACCTGCCGCGTGTGCCGCGAATTTAGAATTTCTGTCGGGGACGACGGAGTAATAGCTATGTATATATCTGACGGGTAAGTTGAATGTATAAAAAAATCAAATTAATAAATATAAAATAATAAATCTTGCTTCTCTACCTATACAATGCAGTGCATTATTGTGAGCCCTCTTTTATCATACCACATCATACTTCACGCACTGTACCTCAGTATAAATACTATAGTCTATTTCATTCCATCTGTCCACTCACCCACTTAGGTTTTAGGCAGATGGCAATATAGCTATCTAGCTCTTGATTGGCTGAAATCAATGATGCTTATATTGTAGGCTTACTAGGATAAAGCTGCAAAATACACCTGAATGCTTATACATAAAAAGAACCTTCACACCCTCCTACTTCAATCATAAACATTCCAATTTTTATCAATGATATTAATAATCCAAGGACATGGAGGATGAACAATCTATGTCGATCAAATTCAAGTGAACAGAAGGCTTTAAATTATTATTCTTTTATTTCATTGTAGATAAATGAAAAGACATCTGACTATGTGAGTACATACAAAAGTTATTCTAATCGTTTCATGCCTGTAAATTACATGAGACTGAGAAGGTTAATTTTTCAAATAACTTGAAATATTGTCTATGACGTTGCCTGAGGAAGGCGACAGGAGCAGCCACTGCATTATGTGTTGACTAGAAGGAAGAAATATTTCAGTTTGTGCACGGTGATGATTTCCCAGTTTTCTATTCAGAATATTCTGCATACGTATTTATGTAATTTTTCTTAAGCATTCAAATCATTACAACTACTCAGTGACTAGGCAATTTCAGAAGTACAGTAACTTATCAAGCAAGAGTTTAAAATCTCATTGCGCTCCCGTCATCTGCTGTGTGTTGATATTATGTATGGCATATAAGGATGGCCTAGATTTATTTGTTAATGATAGGCATTGGAATACGTAGAGAGAATAAATCATTAAAGGTTACAGTAAAAATAATTTTGACTGATGTGAAATGAAAGTGTGCTTAAAGGAAGGACAGTAAAATAAAATGTCAGGTTAATAGACCTATCGTTCGCTTGTCAATACTACTTGTTCTAGAGGTCAACACCAATGTAGGTTATTTTTCCAATTTATGGAAGTCGATATAACTTTGGTATTATTATAAAAGTAACTTTTATATTTCTGCAATGAAACTGAACATAGGATAAAGACGAAATGATCGGGAAATCTTGTGGTCTGAAGAGTTTGTAGGCATAGGTCTAGCATATATCCTTGGCTATACCAATGAGATAAAACATTATTATTGAAAGCTCGTCTTTCATTTGTATTTCAAGAGTAGATGTTTGATAAAATCTTGTCTCTTTTGTGCTTGCATAGGTTTACTATCGAAACAAATCAGCATGTTTATGGTTTGTATCAGGAGGGGCTTGCGTTTTTTGTACAGTAAATATGTTCAAATATGTTACTGAAAAAATAGTTTAAAATTTGAAGAAATAGTTTAAAATTTAACACAATACACCAATAAGATCAGGAAACAATTGTCAGCCAATCGTGCTACCCATGCACAAGTTTCACATCTTCACTCATAAGCAGGTAGGTGATAAAAAACAGTCTGTAATGAACTATATTTCTTACACCTAGGAAAAAATAAGTGAAATCTGAATCCATTAGTGACAAGATCTCCAGTACCAGGACATTTCAATAGCCTACTAAACAAAGTTTGACACAAACTAGCACCCAGTCATAGAACGATTTAGAATACAAATATTTAGGTCCTAAAGGCCTTTCCACACGGTCGACCTTTGCTCGACGAACTCTATTTGATGTGACGTCAGAAGCACAGAAACAGCGGATAAGGTTCTGACTTTTCCCGCTTGTGACGCCACATCGAACAATGTTTATCAGGCAAAGCTCGACTGTGTGGATGGGCCTTAAGAAGGAGAGGGAAAATGAGAATGGTATTGTATTACCTGGCAATAAACAAAGGAAGCTATCACACATACATGAACATTCTGCATTATTGTACATACCAATGGGTCGTATACTCCTGCGTCTAAGATTATCACTGCTGCCATATTTCATTCTCTGGACAAGTTGAGAAAGTATAGAAGGTTTTCGGCTCGCTGACTGGGGAGGTGATGCCAAGCCAGAAGCTGATGATACTCTACTCCCAGTTAACTTTATGTCTATGGCCTTCGTTTCACCATTCTCCAATTCCTGGAAGCACATTTTACTACAATAACAAATTCTTTCTAATATACATATATGAAAAGTTACAATATCTGCACATGAATTTAGAGAACTGACTTCATGACATGTGTAACTTGAGAATAATGACAACAGAAAAGCTCAATTTCTTAAAACATTCTTATATTATTATTATGTATTTGAAAGGATGAGTTAGTCTACAATCACAATTTCTAGAGAGGGCTGGTCTAACTTCCTTATAAAAAAAAAACTTGCACATGCAGGCCCACACATTGGAATACATCTCTTCTATATGAAGAGGTAAATTACAGTTTCCAAAAGATATATTTCAACAAAACTCAACAGTCCAAAAATATTAAGTAATGTTATATCTGCATAAAATTTAAAGAAAATTAAATTACTCCTTTCAATTTGGTGCTTAATACAATTGGAGAATAATTATGAGTGCTAGGTGAAGACCAATACCTCTTATTAAAATAAAAAAAAAAGTTCCCACACAAACCTGAACTGCATCTGTACCATGAACTGGTTCGTCTTCCTCCTCCTCCTCCTCTAGAAGAGGCAAGAACTCTTGTTCTAGCTCTGGGACCTCTAAATTAGCTGTTGAGCCTTGTGGAGGCTCTATTCTGAACTGCTCAGCAGCAATGGTATAAGGAAGCTCTGTAGGGAAAATTTCATCCCAGTATTTGTCCTGAATAAGTTCTGGATGCTCACTGTGCATTTCGTCCACAATTAAGTACGATACCTGAAGGATTGAGACAAACATTTTCCATTAATTTCCAGATTCTGTAGTTGAAAATAGATCTAAAATTTCTACTAATTGAAGTCAAGTAAGTTGAGACCCAAGGGATTCTTTTTTCTGATTTTTTAAATTCCTTTCAAAATTTACAGTAAGGAACAGGTAAAGCATGTATACTTAAACCATATCAAAGACTGAGTATAAGTCTCAATATTCTAATTCAGAGTGCAAAATGGTCATTAAACTTATAAACAATTTTATACTAAATTGCAAAAATTCCAATAACTAGATACTACAACTACAATCGAGGAAATCGCACATCTGTTAGTCAGCTTATGGTGTGAATGTTATTACATGTAAATATAAAGTCTAAAACTAAATTCCAACTCCTATTAAGCCATTTATCTTTAAAACTGGAACATGACCATTTACCAGAGTAACCAGATACTGAGATAAATTAGAAATAAAGTCACAAAGACTGGAATAATATGCAAACTAAGATGCTGAAACAATTCCACCATATGAACAGATCACTTATGAATGAGGATGAAGGTTCCTTATACGTATACCCAAAGGAAAAGCTGAAAGCTCCGTACCAAGAAGCTGCTCAACCTTTAAAATTTGACTATGCTGTTCAACGAAAGAAAAAATTTTGTTTACTCAAAATTGCTAATATCAGTATCACAAACTATGAGTAAAAAAAATTTATTAAAATTTTACCTGTAAATTCCTGTCCACCAACCAATTGACTTCAAAGTCATCATCATCCTCTCCAAAGGGATTCACAAGAGATTCAGCCACTTTCAACCAACCCATATAGAAAAAAAATTGAAGAAAGGTAAAAATTGGAACATAGAAGTCAATGTCTTGCTTGGGTAAATTTTGCTTTGGATCCAAGAACTGACGTCCCATAATTGTGCCAATAAAAAAGGTATACACGGCTAGAGTCACAACCTGCAAAAAATCACAAAAGCTAATTAAAATTCTGGTGGATATTTAAATCTGCATAAAAAAATATGAAAAAAATATAATTTTACAGTTTGCTTCCACAAACAATACATACAATAAACAAATGAAAAATGTATTATTCTGAACTTACTGCTCTCATAAACTTCATGGAAACCATCCTGATTCTATTATGGATGTTTAAAACCAAACCACTTCTTTAGAGTTAAATGGAAAACGCTCAGTTTCTTTTATGGACGAATATAAACAAACTGCATAATACATTTATAGGAGTGAACTGAAGTTCTACACACCTGAGTATAAACTAGAGGGATGCTTATCCAATCATAACTGAGAAGTCCTCCACATAAACCACGAAACCTGTTGATTTCATCAATGATAGTTTTAACAGCAAAGTCATCACGAATTCTTCCTTCTTTCCTAGCTCTTGCTACAATGCTTCCAGCCCAAACAAGTGGCATCCAGTATTTAGGATGTGGTGTTTTAGTATCTAAATCATCAAAGATTTTCTGCTCATTCTCTGTCATGAAACCTGATGGAATGAAGGGATAATCAAGGATTAAACTTTAAAAATTGAGTGCAGAAAACAATCTAAAATGATTCTCTGTGTAATCAAAGTAAATATTAATGAAAATATCATGATTAATATATACACAATCTATCATAACTTACATTTATAAAATCTAACTTATTAAAATTTATAGGCACCATGCACATTCCAAACTAGTGCATACCTGAAAATCAAATGATAAAAGATGGAGAAATTTATGAAGTTGGGTCCTTAGAATTAAGAAAAGCGAATGTCACAATGAAAATAGAAATTCCTTAACCAGTGCCTTAAGTAGTTCCCCAACAAAATCAGTAGTAAATAGTACATCTTGGAACATTTTCCATCACTTTAGAGACAAAAAGTACTGTTGAAGAGCCTGTAAATTTTTCCTGTATCACTGTATGCAGGCTATTTATCCATGCAATAAAATTACATTATAGGGCCTAAATATTTCACTGAAATCAACAAATTATGAAATATAAGAAGTGCAGGACACTGAAAGCGTTTTTTGAAACTAGTAATGCCACATGTGCTACAGCATTTAACATGAAAAAAATTATGTGTATGTGCACACATGCTTGTCTGTAAATTTTAGGACATTTGTGGAAATTTTCTTATGAAAGGAATGTTGGGTGTTATGATTTCAAGTGAAATGCTGCGGTGTGGTGGTGAAAATGCAATTTAATACTGTAGTTAGTCAGTGTCCGTGTAAGATATAGCTGAATGAACAAAAAACTCATAAAAGAATGGCTAAGGAATAATTGTTCCTCTATTTAAATATAATGATGAATGTGACCATAAGGTATTGAGAATAACATTACATACTTACTGAAAGATGCTTGGTGGAATTTTGATTGAGAAAGTAACACATGACCGGTCTAATTGTAGCAAAACAATTGAGTTTCAAGAAAGAAGAGGATGTAAAGATTAAGTTTTTGTTATGAACATATGTATGCAAAGTCTGATAATAAAGAGAGATTGCTGTAATGTGTATAATAAAGAGAGATTGCTGTAATGTGTGGACATGGGGCTAGAAAATGTCTATGACAGAAATGAGAAATGCATTGTAGAGTGTGTTGGCAATGTATGATCTAGATTAGTATTTATTGACAATAGTTAAATCTCTTAAAAGATAAAACCAAAGTAATCATAAGAATATATATAGTCAGAATTCTTGTACCATAAAAGGCCTGAAACAAGGGTTTGTTATGCCTAAATGGATAGAAGACATACAAGCCAAGTCATTAAATCAGGAGGGTTGTGAATATTATATGCCGGGGATGATCTTTGTGAATGATACCATATTGATTGGGGATGGTGACCTTAAGCTGCAAAAAGTGAAAATCTGAATGTTGGAAAGTTGAAACTGACTATGAATAAGTAAGGTTATGAAGGTAAAAGGCAATATGAAGCTGGAGCATGGTAGGACACACACACACACACACACACAAAAAAAAGGTAAGTCACAGTGATGAAGAAAGGAAGGTAGCAGGTGTGCCAAAATAATGGGGTGAAAGGAATGTCAATAAAAACCAATAGCGGATTGTATGAATAGCTTTTGAAGACAAATTTCTTTTATGGAAATGAAGCCTAGATGATGAAATTGAAACTAGAAATGAAGAGATAGAGGTAAACATTTCAGCAGAGGAAAATCAGTGGACAAATAAGTGGTAAACATTTCAGCACAGGAAAATCAGTGGGTCGTTGTATCATAGGAAAGGAATAAAGAACAGTAGATTGGGGGAAGTGTGCTTATTTCAGAAGTGTTGGAAGGAAAGCAGACAGCAAGACCTAAAACTACTACTATATGGAATGGAGATGTATTGGAACAGAGATTCTTACTATCAAGGAAGTATGGGTGTTGCAGTTATGTGCAGGAGTTTGTGTGTGCTGTTAATGAGCTTACTGTATAGTAGTATATGAAGTAACTAGTATT
Source organism: Macrobrachium nipponense (assembly GCF_015104395.2). Lineage (NCBI taxonomy): Eukaryota > Metazoa > Arthropoda > Malacostraca > Decapoda > Palaemonidae > Macrobrachium > Macrobrachium nipponense. The sequence goes on along the minus strand of NC_087205.1, from coordinate 103,771,319 downwards.
GTAGAAGGTGTTTGTTTATTTGCCGATTCCTTCTAACAGGAAAAAACCATCATTAGTGAAAAAATACAAAGGAAGAAAGAAACTAATTTTTATGATCAAGTGAAAATTTATAACATAATAAAGTATACTTGGTTTTCAGTTTAATATGAAAGTAAGTCTTGGACATGAGTATCCCATGTCTGTAGCAATTGTAATATTATTTTTTAGAGGGGAAGATAAGAAAAGCAGACAAAGGTCAAATGCAGGTGCCATGTGTGAATAAGAAAGAGGTTGTGCTTGATGTGTGGAGATGAAAGTGTTAACTGTGGACAGCACAAGAAAGAAAAACTGCAGACTGATGAAAAAACCTGTATGTTTGCAATTAAAGAAAATTATGATCAAATTAAAGTGCATATAAAGTTTTAAGAATCTGGAAGCCAAGAAGATGAAGGAATGACGTTATTATGGATAGTGGAAAAGTCTAGTGGTTATTTCATAGAGATACTATTTGGCATTCATTGTAAGGGATGGCTGTAGATTAGAGGTGAATCACATACTGAGGAGTGAAATGAAGGAAGAACTCTGAGAAAGATTTGAAAGAAGAGAGCCACTTATTTGTAGACAAAAGATGGACTTTTGAATCCGAAAAAAAGTGGAAATTATTCATGTGCATATTATGTACAAAGAACGTTTAGCAACAAGAGGGGTTACAAGGGTAAGAACTATAAATATAAGTGGAGGAACTAAAAAGATACAGTAGAAAGTGTGGGAGAGAGATTGTCACAAGATTTATACTTAAAAAATGAACCAGTATTTTGTGATTGGTCATACAGCCCAGATACTATTTCAGCATAAAAGTACCCTTGGTTCAAAACAAAACTGATTTAAATGCATAGGTATGGTGTGGTGACGTAAATGCAAGTAAAAACAGTCATCAAACATCTTTTGATTTTCCAACAAAAATCATCACAACTTGTCTATTCTAGTAAGACATTTCCAAGTCAAATGGATGGCAAATGCATAAAAAAATTATTTTAAAAATATCTTAACAGAAATACATCTCTGTAAGTTTATTTAAATCTGCCATAGATAGTGATTTTCATGTTAAATAATCTATTTTACCCAAATTACACAATTAAGAAAACAAGCTTTTATAAATTACTGTACTCTCAAGAAATACGTATATCTACAATACAGTCACTAAATTATTACACGAAATCTTGGAATATTAGAACCTTATTAAACGCTGAATATTAAATTGGGGTGTGTTCAAGGATTGTTTTGTGATGACAAGACACCTCAATATTATCTGAAAGAAAAAATGATAATGTACATATATGCTACTCAAAAGTGTGTCAGCTCATGCCAAAAGCTAAACCATCAAGCATAGTATTTCTAAGAATCATGCAATTAAAATACAGTTAATATCTCTGGTTAGGTTTAAAAAGATCACATTAATTTGGAAGACCACCAAACTTAAGCAGGAGATGGGAGATAAATGTGCTAAATATGAAAATTTCCAGATGCTCCAAGTACATGAATCTCATTAGATGGCAAAAGAATTTTTATTAAGCTTCAGAGAGAGAGAGAGTGAGTGTTGAGTGTAAAGACCTTCTTTACCCACTGATCATGATCTTGTATCTCATCTAGGTTATAAAGACCTGTGTCAAGACCTTCATTACTCACTAATCACGATCTTGTCTCTCATCTAGCTAAGCAGCAAAAATCACATGCATATGTTTGTATGTAGAATTTTCTGGTCTTTCCGCTGACATAATGTATGTCCATTATGTCCTATGTTATTACCATTTTATTGACTACTAAGAAACACAAATTCTCTATCTGTGAGCAAGTCGCAAACCCCGAGGGGTTGGGTACCCTGTTTCCATCTGCACACTGCTATGTATACCACGTGCCCAGATAATAAATCATCACTACCCAGTTCTATTTTCATTCAGAGCTCACAACTGGTGACCCGAGGAGTGACGGTAAAAAGCAGTTTTGGCTTCGCCATTAACAGACTCACTACAGCCACGCTAACCTTTAGAAGCTTTTAATGGAACCATACGACAACAAAGTTTAGGCTTCTGAAAGCTCCTTCCTTGGAAAACCACCCATGCCACTAATGGACTAATTATGGCGTACCTACCCAGGTACATTCTGGCATGTTTAAACGGTTTGGCCCTGCCATTTGCAATCCACATTGACCATATTCAGAAAGTCATTACTGGAACCACATGGAGTTTAGTTTTGACTTCTGACGAACCCCAAACACCATTAACGGACTAAACACAGCACTTAATTTGTGTTTTGGTGTGAGAGTCAAAATGACAAACACAGAACCCAAAAATCAAACTGAGGACCCATAGATACTCTGCATCCCCCTCTCGCCTTCGAAAACCATGATAACTCGGGCAATAAAGCTGCCGCCATTCTCGCGGCAAAACACTGTATTATGGTTCCTGTGGGTTGATGTACAATTCCGTGTAGCAAAGGTCACGGACAAAGAAATCAAAGCAGATATCACCATGACGACACTGCCCAAGGAAGTGTTTAATAAAATTACACCTTGGCTAGTTGGAAAAGATCAAATACGAAGACCTCCGCAGGAAGCTCACCGAGATCCATTCCATGCCCATCCCAGAAAGAGCCCAACGTGCAGTGGACCAGATGAACCAGCCCCTGGGGGACGCATTGCCCAAGGACACCTGGGACGAACTAAGAGGTCTCCTGATGCTGCTGAACCATGACAAATCCAGCAAAAGAAGGGAGATCAGCTAATCACAAGAAATATTCCTATGGTGCCTCATGGATGCACCCACACTTCCAATGGAGAAATTGGTGAACGTCGCGCATAAACTCCACGAGGCCACCAAGGCCTCCAAGCATGCCACAGCACCCGCAGCCTGATAGAAGAGAAGGTCGAGGAGGGGGATACACATGTAATATATAGGAAAAAGGCGCCGCCACAGCAGCAGAGGATATGGACAAATCCAGCTAGATGTTATTTCCACTCACAATTTTGGAAAAACGCCAGAAATTGCAGAGCTCCCCGAGTTCCCGAAAAAGTCAGAAACTGCAGAGCTGCCTGTGTGTTCCCAAAAAAGGCAGAGAACGGCCACCTATAACAGCAGTGGCGCCGCAACTGGGAATCCCAACCCGTGGGATTCTTCATCCATGACACAATCTACGGGTGCTGAATGCTGGTAGACACGGGTGCCATGCAGTCGGTCTTTCTGCTGTCGAGAGAGGACCACAACCGCCCACCCAACACCATGGCTGTACTAGTAACTGCAAACGGAAGCCCCATCTGCTGCTAAGGAACCCAGACCGGCAGAATATCCATTCTGGACCATAAGTATGAATGGCCCTTCGTCATCGCGGATGTCAGGTTCCCTCTACTGGCACAACATGGCCTGCTGGTAGACGTTAGCCATAAACGCCTTCTAAACACCAGAACCTGCTGCTCCCACCCGCTCACTGCCGGCCCAGGAATGCCCGTTGTGTGTGCTGCCGCATTGTTCAAACACAGCGCCCTCCTGCACAAATTCCTAGACGTTTTCAAGCCGAAGCTACGCCAAGTGCTGGAAACACACGTCAAGCATGGTATCTACCACCACGGACCCACCAACACATGCAAAGTTTTGCTGCCTGCCACCCAAGAAGCTCCAGGATTCTTAACAAGCATTTGCAGAAATGGAGAGAATGGGTATTTGCAAGAAGGCATCAAGCCCATGGGCATTCCCCTGCCACATGGTGAAGAAGCTAGATGTTCCTGGAGGCCCTGTGGGGACTATTGTCAATTGAACCTGGTGACAACGCCTGACCATTAACCCCGTGCCAAACATGTAGGACCTAACAGGAGCCCTACACAGCATCAAAATACTTACTAAAATGGATGTATTTAAATCTTATTTTCAGGTGCCAGTACATCCCGACGATGTTCTGAAGATGGCCATCATAATTCCGTTTGGAACATCCTGGGGGACCTACCTTTCTGCGTCTGCTAAGTGGAAGATTTCTTGATCTTCTCCAGGTCCCCAGAAAAGCACCTGAGACACGTCCAGGCCGTGCTGAAATGCCTTCAGGAGAACGGGTGGATTGTCAGATTCGACAAGTGTTCCTTCGGCGTAGAGTGTGGACTTACTGGGACACGAGGTCTCTCCGACACGGGCGTCCGCCCCATGGCCTCCAAGGTAGAGGTGGTAAACAACTCCCCTACACCAAAGACAATCAAGTCCCTGCAGGAGTTCCTCAGCATGGTCAATTACTACCGACGATTTGTGCTGGATATTACCCGCATCATGTATCCCCTGACCAAGGTGCTGAAGGGGAAACCGAAGACGCTGACGTGGGAAACACTGCTGCATAGGGCACTCGAGCAGACGAAAGCAGCTCTTGCCAGAGCCACCACCCTAGTCTACCAGGACTCCACTGCCCCCTTGAGACTTACCACCGATGCCAGTAATGTCGCCTGCAGAGCCATACTGGAGCAGATAGTGGACGGGTCCCCCCCACCCACTCGCCTTTTTCAGCTGCAAGTTGAAGCCGCCCGAGACCCGCTACAGTGCATTCGACAGGGAACTGCTGGCAATCTACCAGGCAGTGCAACACTTCGAATACCTCCAAGACAGCAGCCCCTTCACCATCCAGACAGACCACAAGCCTTTGGTACATGTTTTCATGAAGGCGGGGGATGTGTGGTCGGCAAGCCAGCAGCAGCGCTTGGCCGCTGTATCTGAATTCGGGTGCACCATCAGCTACGTCCCTGGAAAGAACTCGGTAGCCAACGCCCTATCAAGGATTGAAATAAATTTGGTCCACCTGGGCATCGACTATGAGGACCTGGCAAAGGAACAAGCTGCATACCCCGAAACGCCAGCTTACCACACGGCACTCCCCGCACTGAAGTGGAAGCAAGTGCCAATAGGAGAACAGGGATCAACACTTCTCTGCAACACCAGCACAGGTCACCTCCGGCCCCTGATACCCGCATCACGAAGGAAGCAGGTATTCGACATCATCCACAACCTCAACGCGGCTGATGACTGAGAAGTTTGTGGCATGGGATAAATAAGGATGTGTGGGGATGGGCAAAGAACTGCATGCCCTGCCTGAAAGCAAAATCACCTGGCACACAGAATCAGGCATTGGAGACTTCCCTCAACCACGAAGACAGTTCTGGCACATTCATGTGAATGTCATAGGCAGAAGCATCTACAAGCACCTGTGAGGAAGCCCTACTATCAAGTTGGATTAGCCATTTCAGTAAGCCGGACAATATCACTAAGGAAAGGGGTTCGGCATTCCTGTCAGAACTCTGGGTCTCCCTGGCACACCTGATGGACACAACAATACATGGCACGATGGCATATACAGTAGGGCCTCGTTAATCACGGGGGATAGGGCCCAGAACCCCCCGTGATAAGTAAATACCCGTGTTATCCTGGTACCCCCCCTTAAAATTACTTTAAACTGCCTACTTTAATAATTAACCCACCCAAGACCACTATTTCAATGTTTATAACTGCCTACTTTAGTTCAAGCACCAAATATGTCTTCAACTATCACCTTAAACTAAATTCAAGACAGTTCAAAGTTATTCTTTCCCATCTTCAATTTCCCCTTCATCAGATCAGCAAACAAAAGTATAATTACCTAACAATTCCTTTCCATTTTCATGATTTGGCTCTGCACCAAACTAAAAGTACATAGTATATCTATTTCGTGAATGAACATATTTATGATAAAAAAAAACAATTTACTGTAATGATTACAGCACCCAACTATAATATTAATGTATAAACAGCAAAATACAGCAATAAAAATCTATTTTTGTCTTTTGTTTACGTTTAGAATCAGCTGATGCACGTTTATTACCGAAGGAATTATTTTGGAAAACAATTTAGTTGCTAAAAGAAACTAATTTATTAATGGAATTATTATTATTTTTAACTTTGTACATAATAGTTTATGATATTATGATACAGTAATTCATATTTCATTGAGAGAGAGAGAGAGAGAGAGAGAGAGAGAGAGAGACGAGCGAGACGAGAGAGAGAGATGAGAGAGAGAGGTGACAGGGAGTTTTCTTATGAGAGAGAGAGAAAAGAGAGCAGCTTGGGATGAGAGTAACTGTTGAGTAGCTTGAGAGAGCAGCTTGGGACGAGAATACTGGAGAATAACAAAATGAAATTTGTATTTTAAATATTTTTATGGTGATAAGAAATGAAACATGGATAGTGATAAGATATTCTTTTGTATACTGTTATAATGTGAAATTCATTGAGTCAACTATAAAAGTTGTATTGAAGCAGTTTCGTAAATCACAGAATAATAGATCAGTAATAAGTGATGAGAGAGGAGAAGAGAGAGAGAGAGAGAGAGAGAGAGAGAAGAGAGAGAGAGAGGAGACGAGAGAGAGAGAGAGAAGGAAGAGAGAGGATTCTGCTATCTACATTCATAGTATTTGAACAAAATTGTTTTTTAAATGAGTGTATCCTAAAAATCCATTTAGTCATGAAAAGAAGAAGAAAACATAGTAATTAGTGAATCTTGGTCTGTGATAAAATTCGAGATTTCGTTAATTTCCCGGGGATATACATAGTATTTGGGCTCCACAAAAAAAGTAAGTAAAGTGATTTATGACAAAATTTTGAGGATACTTACGTAAAAATACATCGGTAGTTTGTAGAACGGTGTATCCACTCACATTGTGTAAAAATATTATGTACCAACGAGACTAGGTTTGGTGACGTCACGGTTGTCATACGTATTTTTTTCGTGAATGCATATACATTTATGAAAAAAAAATAGTTACTGTACTGCTTAGAGTACCATACTGTAAAATTAATGTAATCACATCAAAATAAAGTAATCATTGCATATGTAACATGTAAAGGTGTATTTTGTCTTTTGAAAAATGCATTCCCCAAGGAAATTATTCCCTTGAAGAGGCTTTTTATTATGAAGATATGCCAATAATATATAAGATTTGCATTTTATTATGAATATATGACAATAATATATAAAGTAAAAATGGTTTTATTACATTTACGCTTCGTCGCCGATCGCAAACAACAATACGATAATCTATGACAATTATCGTTTGTATGACTGCAGTGTTCAGAGAAGTTGATTAGTTATACCAAAACAATAATGAAGTTCGAATTGAAAAGTAATGTTTTCCTAAATGTTATTACTACTGTAATTACACTATTACTATTAACATTTCTAAAAGGTTAAGAATGGCAAAGGTGCTGTAAAGTGTAACTCAATGTTTACATTTCTGCTGGCCGCTCAACTACAAGTTGATGTCAATGATGTGGAATTATTTCATGAATAGGCTACAATATTATGAAGATATGCCAATAATATATAAGGTGAGAATGGTTTTATTACCTTTATTGTCAGTTAATATCATAATGTGAATCTGTTCATGCATTTGCTGATTATCGGAACCGGACGAGGCTTAGCCTACAACGGACAAGCCCTCGATGCTGTGATATAGCCTAGATTGAGAAGTGGTCTGAGGAAAAACCCGTGATTAACTGAATCCGTGATTGCTGATCCGTGACTAAGCGAGGCCCCACTGTACATAACCCCAAGGCCAAACAGCACTGATGGTACGATGTACCGACGAAAATTGGAAGGTGCAGCTACCCTGGGTCCTGCTAGGACTTCGAACAGCACCAAAAGCAAACGGCAAAGAATCTCCTGCAGAAAAAGTCTACAGGGAATCACTGGCAGTACCAGGCGAATTCTTCCCCATGGAACGAGACGACCGAGATACGCCCCTCAGAAGACTAAGAGAAATAGCAAAGGAATTTGCACCCCGCCAGAAGACTTTCATGGACAGGAGACACAACTATACACAAGAAGGCCTAGAATCCTGCCCACAACTTTCCTGATGGAACAATGCCCGCCGCCCACCCCTGTCCAGACCATACAGAGGCCCATACCATGTCATCACAAGAAACTCCAAGGCCTACCTCATCGACATCCACGGGTGGGAAAACTGGGTATCCGTTGACAGATTAAAGCCAGCTTTCCTGATGGATAACAAAACCCGGGAAGAGATCGGCAGACGTTCAAGAATTCCTCCACAAAACAAGACCTCAAGCGAAGGAACCAACATCCCGAGATGTGGTCGAAGCCGTTCCAGAGGCCAGATGAAAGACGACATCATAGCAGGCCCACCGGACGACCCAACAGTTGAGACCGCCCCACAACCTCAAATATCAAGAACTTTGGGATGGCTCCTGATACCAACAAGATATTGTGATTAACTGTACAAATCTTCCAATTATTTATTATTAATTATGCATTATTTAATTTTTCATTATTAATTATTAATAATTGTCTTTGGGGGGAGCACTTGTAAAGACCTGTGTGAAGACCTTCATTACCCACTAATCACAATTTTGTTTCTCATCTAGCTAAGCAGCAAAAATCACATGTATAGTTTTGTATGTAGAATTTCATGGCCTTTCCACTGATATATAATTCATCAATTTATGTCCATTATGTCCTTTGTGATTACCATTTTATTGTCCCCACACTGCTATGTATATTGCATGCTCAGGTAATAAACCATCAGCGCCCAGTTCTGTTTTCATTAAGACCTCACAGGGTATTTGTGTAAATAAATATATAAATATATAAAATCTGTAGTTTTCCAATTGATGTTATGGTTATAAGTCAAGCAGTGTGAATAAATACACTGTTTGACTTCTAACCATAACATCAATTGGAAAACTACAGATTTTATATACTATTAATAAGAATAAAACATCAAGGGTCATGAGAGAGAGAGAGAGAGAGAGAGAGAGAGAGAGAGAGAGATGGAGAGAGAGAGAGAGAGAGAGAGAGAGAGAGAGAGAGGTATGTTGTGTATTTGTGAAAATACACTGAATAAAACAAACATCAAGGGTCATGAGAGAGAGAGAGAGAGAGAGAGAGAGAGAGAGAGAGAGAGAGAGAGAGAGAGAGGGCATGTTGTGTATTTGTGTAAATAAAAGGGATTTTGACGAAGGAAAAATCTATTTCTGGGTGATTGGCTCGTGTCGCCCTATGAAAGTATCCTTAATATCATTCTTTCTAGGTAAAATTAGCCTAAAATTACCAGAGAAAAACAAAATTAAGAAAATGTCAGTAAAACTGACTCGCTCACTCTTAAAAAGAAGTGTCGGTATGATAAAGGGGCGAGTGTGGAACACTACCACGAGCAAATACCAATAGAACTTCCTGTCAGAATCCCCCCACAAGAGAGAGCTGATACCAACGGGCGATGCAACCTCTACTACTACTACTAGAGGACGCCACGGACAGCAGCGCCCCTAGCGGACATTATCCTTAAATAAAACAGTTTAAATACATCTTGTCCTGCAAGGGGGGGAAAACAAACTATAAAAAAGGGGGGTTTCATAGGGCGACACGAGCCAATCACCCAGAAATAGATTTTTTCCTTCGTCCAAAATCCCATTTTCTGGGCTCCACCTCGTGTCGGCCTATGAAAGAGTACCAGAGAAACAGACAAGATGGGAAAAAAGGAACAATGAAAAACAATTAAAAATGATGGATATAATATAAGTAAATCAATTACAGCATACAAATTAAGCACTTAAACTAACTATTTTAACAGTAAAATAATAAAATGTTAGTAAACTTAAAGTACTTAAATGGTAATTAAAGTAAATTACAAAGATGCATGTAAATTAAGGAAAATTTGGGATTTACTTAACAAAATACAAAATTCCAAAATATATACACCATGTGTCCTACCCTAGCATAAAAATAAGGGTAGGTACACTGAAATCCATCATCAATACAATTATTTCAAAATAATCACACATTGTATACAAACACATTGTGACTGAAGTTCATCATTAACATAAAATGGTGAATATATACAAACATATTGTGTCCTACCCTAGCATAAAAATAAGGGTAGGTACACTGAAGTACATTATCAGTACAAATGTGGATGTCCCTAGCAAAAAAATAAGGGACAAACCACTATATGATACAACGGCTAAGGCTATGATGTTGAGTAGCCTGACGATAGGGTGAGGCATGTTGGTTTATGTAGGTAGAAAGGAGACCTGGATCTATACTACAACTACTAAACAAAGCAGCATGGGCAGGGGAAACTATGTTTCCCGCTGCTACTGCTGAAAACTTTAAAGATTCCAAGGACTTTAAATAATGCCGTTTAAAGACTGTCGGGGATTTCCATCCAGTATACTTTCTAAGATCCTCAAAATTCATATGTTGGAAATAATTAATTGAGGTGGCTACTCCCCTGATATCATGTGCTTTTGGGAATGACTCAGGGTTGGCTTGTTTAATAAAGTAAAGGATTTGCTGCCTAATACCTTTAACTGATAAAGTACCACCTTTTTCTCTCATGAGAGAGCACCTGAGGATCTAGAAGAAGTACGAGATAGAAAGGCTCTAAGAGTTGATACTGGCAAGAGAGAAGGATCCTGTGGAAGTGGGATAACCTTCCAAGGGGCCCCACCTTGCAAGAGGATCTTCATTTTTGGCTAAAAAGCTACGATCCGGAGCAAGTAGAACTTCTCCTGATGGGAGGAATTCCACATGACCCGCATCCCTGGATAGAGCCGACAGTTCTGAAATTCTAGCTCCTGAGGCTAGGCTTAATAAGAATAATGTCTTCCTCAGAAGCATTATGAATGTACAAGATGAGTTGTCAGTATCTGAAGCTAGTTTGAGGACGTCATTTAAGAACCATGAAACTGTAGTAGGCCTCTGGGAAGGTCTAAGTCTAGCACAGGCTTTCGGGATAGATGTGAAATAAGATTCAGTCAAATCTATCTGAAAACCTACTTGAAAGATTTTCTTCAAAGCCGATTTGATGAGTGGTAATCGTGCTAGCAGCTAAACCTTTTTCAAATAAGGATCTGAAAAAGGATATAGCCAAATTAACTGTCATGGTTGTAGTGTTCGATTCTCTCAAGAAAGATGCTAATTTTTTTAACAGCTGAGTCATATTGTCTAATGGTTGACTTCTCTTTTATCTGATTCTAGGAAGAGAATATTCTGTGGATCAAATGTCAGCATCTTTATTAGCCGCAAACTTCATGAAGTCCATAAAGTTAGGGTCTGGAGAGTTCCTGAGGAAGCGAACACAGTCCTCATTTGTACTGATTGTGACAGTTTGGGATTGGGGATCCGTTGAGGTCGGAGACCCAATTCCAAGAGAAGAGGATACCAGTTGCTCTTGGGCCAGTCCGGTGCAATCAGAGCTACTATCCCTTTGAAAGACCTTAGTTTGTCTAGGACTTTCAAGAGAAGATTCACTGGAGGAAAAACATAAATTCTCCTCCACTGATTCCAATCCAACGACAGGGCGTCCGTGGCATAAGCCAGAGGGTCCAGGTTGGGGGCCACATAGCAAGGGAGCTTGTGGTTCGCTTGTGAGGCGAAGAGATCCACTTGGAGACCTGGGACTCTCCGGCTTACCCACTGGAATGACCCGAGTCCAGAGACCACTCTGATTCCAGAGGAACTGACCGGGACAGAGCGTCTGCTATCACATTTCTTACTCCTGCCAGGTGAGTGGCAACAGATGCCATTTGTGTTTGCTTGCCAATGCAAAGATGGCTATCATGACATGGTTCACATGTTTGGATTTGGACCCTCCTCTGTTGATGCAATGAACTACACTGCACTGTCCAAAACTAGCCTTAGATGAGACTTCTTCGGGGGAAGCAGTCTCTTCAGAGTAAGAATACTGCCATTGCTTCCAACACGTTTATGTGGAGCTGGCGAAATTGAACTGACCAAGTCCCCTGAACCTGTTTGAACTGAGAGTATCCCCCCCCACCCGGACAGGGATGCGTCCGTGTGAATGGTTAGCACTGGGAGGGATATTGAAGGGGTACTTTCTTGGCTAAGTTCTTTACTTTTGACCAAGGCCGTAGTTGGTTGCGAAGGATCTGTGGAATTACTGACAACTTGTCTCGATATTTGGAGTTTGCTTTTGACCGCCAAATTCGATTTATATCTTTCAGCCTTGCTTTCAGAAGGATATCTGTTACCGAAGCAAACTGAAGAGACCCTAGGATTCTCTCCTGGTTTCTTCTTGACGTTTGTTTGCATTTGAGGAATTGCCTGACAGATTTTGCTATTTCCTTCCGTTTGGCCACTGGAATTGATAGATTGTGGGAAGACAAATCCCGTTGGATTCCTAGCCACTGAAAACGAGATTCCGGAGTAAGTCTGGATTTCGTTTTGTTTATCTGGAACCCCAGATGTTCCAGAAAGTGAACTACCTTTTTGGTAGCTTCGAGACATTCCTCGCTGTTGGTGCCCAGATCAACAATCGTCGAGGTATGCCGCTACCATTATTCCCTGAGCTCTCAATTGTTGTACAACCACTTCCGCTATCTTTGTGAATACCCTGGGGGCTACATTCAGACCGAAGGGCATCACTTTGAATGAGAATGTCTGGTTCCCTAACCTGAACCCTAGAATGGGCGGAAGTGTCTGGCTATAGGGATATGATAGTATGCGTCTGTAAGATCGATGGAGCATGTGACGGCTCCACGCGGCAGTAAGGTCCTTACTTGCGAGAGGGTAAGCATCTTGAACTTGTCGCAGCGAATGAAAGAGTTTAGCTTTGACAAGTCTAAGATTACCCTTCTTTTTGTTGAGCCTTTCTTTGGCACGCTGAATAAGCGCCCTTGAAATTTTAGATGTTTGACTCTCGCAATAGCTCCTTTCTGAAGGAGTTCTTCCGCGTAATCTATCAATTCCTTTGACGGTACTTGATGAAATGATTTGATTGGAGGGGGATCTTTGATCCAACTCCAGCCTAATCCTTTGGACACTATGCTCTGTGCCCAATTGCTGAACCCCCACCTGTGGCGGAAGAGGAACAGCCTCCCTCCTACCTGGGGAGCCTCATTGCTGATGGGCGGGTTGGCCACCACGCCCTCCTCTGAACTGTCTACTCCTCGTGCCCCTTCCTGCGCCACGCTGACGAAAGTAACCTCTCGCCCTACCTCTCGGTTGAGAGTAGCCTTGAGCCTCATAGGCAGGGTTGAAGGCCGGCGAGATAGCGTAGGAAGTGGATGGTTGAGATTGTTGGGGCACCAGGAGGAAAGGTTGGTTCTGTTTAGAGGTGGAAGGTTGTCCCTGTTGGGTAACTGGGACTGCCTGCACAAATTGCTGCTGTTGTTGGAGTCTTTTATAAGGCTGGAACCTCTTACCAGCCTTCTTTGGTTTCTTGCCAGCAGTGGGAACGGCCGCCATTCCTGTTTCCTCTTTGAGGAAATACCCCCCACCTAGCTCTAAGGCTTCGGTTGAGTCTAGCAGCTTCGTGGTGGACCTCGTTCACTGCGGGACTCGGGAAGAGATCCGCAACCCATGCTTGCAGCCAAGAGTCTATTAGGCTCATGCCTGATTGTGCACTCTTGTAGGACATGCTTCCGGCAGTTCCTCCTAGCCTGGAAGAAGTCAAAGGCGTCCGTCAGAACCGTCTGAAACTGAGATTTCGCCAGAATCTTGAACAGCGGTTCCGAAGCGTAGGAAAGGGCAGCCATTTCAGTGATGATGAGGAATTAAGGGACCTGCCAAACTAGTCCGCGCATCGAACTCTGCCTGGGATTAGGGAATCCGGCAGCCTAGGTAACTTCTCACCGAACTGGTCCATGGCGCAGTCCGGCTTGAGTTTACCCAGCGTGAATGTAGATGGCAGGCATTTTCCCACAATTCCCCGAAGGCGGGGAAGAGAGGAGAAGAAGTAGACTCCGCCTCCCTCAAACGGTGGGAATGGGCTCGTCCTTGAGGACTGCCTGAAGAGACTTCTCCAATTTCGTGGCGAACGGAAGAGAGACGTCCTCTTCCGTCGCGAAGATAGTGAAGGGACTCTTGAAGGCCTGGAGTCTAGTGTTAGTACACTCCCAATCCTCAAGGCAGTGAACCCATTCCCGCTGGGCGTGATCTCTACTGTAAAGAACGGACTCCTTAGAGATTTTGTCTTCTCTCGTGAGAGCCGTTGGCGTCAGCCTAGCATACCCGATGAAAGGCTGCGACAGACCCGGAGGGTAGAGAAGTCCTCAATCCTTCGAGTTCCACACTCCGGGATAGAAATCATTCCGTCCTTGAATGGAGCGTAGGCAGCTACTCTCCATGGGTTCTCCATAGAGAAAGCTGGCAAGGAGTCATAAGGTGGGAGTTGAAGAATCCCCGTGCTAGATGCAGGGGAGACTGGGGGAGGAGCCTGAGCTAGCCCAGCTACTCGGTCCTATTCTCTCTTCATTCTATTAGAGAGATCCTGGATTGACTGTCCAGTTTGAGACAGACTGTTTGACAGTTGGGCAAACATCTGCTCGAACCGCGTTCCCAGTGCGGAAATTTGGGAGCCTACCAGCACGCCCACCTGTTCCATCACCCCTGCTGAGACAGTAGAGGGATCGCAGGTGCTGGTGCTTGCTATCCCTTCCGGCATAGCCGGAGTGGAAGCAGCGGAGGCGGGAGAAGGCAGTGACTCGGTGGGAGTGCGAGCCTTCTCCTTCGAAGCCTTGCTTCTGGAGCTCTTCGAATGGGAAGAGCCCGGCTTTGTCTTCACCGCATCGGCATAAGAAGTCGACGACTTCTTAGCCGAAGAAGACGAAGACGACTTCCTAGAAGTCGACTTAGACAAGGTCTTCGGTTCTCTCTTTCCCTTCTCCTTAGGAGGTACAGAGAGAGCGGGAGAGCGACTAGGGATCTCAGATCCCGCAAAGCCTTGGAAAGAAGCGGAAGAAGAGGGGACAGGAGAAGATCCAGGAGCGCCCAAGGAAAGACCTTGGGCGCCCGACATACCTACCTCAACCAACAAATCCTCCCCACCTACCGCCATGGGCTCTAGGTTAAGGTCCAGGGCAGCGACGTCCGGAACCGACTCCTGTGAGGCTACGACCCCAAACGATTGCTGGAGTTCTTGCTGAATGGAGCCTATCAGTGTGGGGCAGCGGACGACGGGGTCGACGTAACCCCGCGACTTGCCGCGGGGAAGATCTGGATGGCCAGCTTCCTATCCAAAATGTAGGGCTGGCCCTTGGCGGCGTTTTTCCCAAAGCCGCCCACCACGCTTTCAGGGTGGCGAGGGCGACTTCCCTCACGCCGCTAGCCTGAAAGAAATGGTGAGATTAGCTGCCAATTGTGGAGGGGGTTAACAAACTTACGACTAGAAGTTGTTAGTAAAAAAAATCATAAGTAAGTCTATAATGGACTTACCCCCATTCTCCCAGGCTGACCGACTAGGTCGTAGCATATAGCGCAGGCCTCAGGGTGCCAGACGATCAACTCGTTGAACGACGTGGCACAAGGGGCGTGGGACCTGCACTCGTCATGTCCACAGGGGTCGTAAAGCGTCGCATTACAAGCTGGGACCTGGCAGTTGGTAGCCTGTAAGTGAAAAAGTACATGAGTACCAAGTAAACACTTACAGTCTAACATATGCTCCGCTGGTGCCGGAGCGATAAAGTTAGATAAAACCAGAGCCGCCAAAATACGTGTGGTAACCAGGTTGGAAGATAGGCTATGGCTCCGCCGATGGCGGAAGCACAAGAATCAACCAACTAGGAGTGGTGGTAATGGAAACCACGACGGAAAAAGGCGGGGATGGTTGATAAAATAACAATAATAACACACAATTCATTGTAAAATATCTTAGAATTAGGGTATATATCCTTAAAATAACAGAAATAAAACAACTTCTCTCCACCCGTCTACTAGAAGAGTGCGTAGGTAAGGGTAAGCTCCCTTCCGGTAACGGCGGAGAGATATAAGGATATAGTAGGCAAGCAACCGACCACTCGTAGTGCCCACCCTGCCCGCTAGCGGAGCCAGTAACCTATAACCAAAGGTGCCCCGGCTGCGACGGAAGGCTCCTTTCGTATCGTAAGGGAGGTGGCTGAGCAACTGGGGAGGGGAGGAGGAAGGTCTCGGCGAAACACGGCGGGAGCGAGAAAGGGGGAAGGATGGCCTACTCCTCCCCGCCTCACCAACTACCCGCATGGAGACCCGGTACCTCATAGTGGTCGCCCTATACCCCCCGCTGGGAGGACCCCTGGTCACCTCCGAAAGTGTGAGAGAAGGCGATGAGGTTGTCATAACAACCAAGGGGTCCCCCAGCTTCCTCTCCATATCGGAGAGGGAGGGAAGGGGCAGGGTAAGGTGCAATGGAACACGTGACCGCAAGTGGCCTAGGCCGCGAGCAACACAACCGTGGTAGGGCCACGTGAACCAAGCTGTACCAATACATGGAACAAGACCTAGGCTAGCCTAACACCCTAAATAAATAAATAAATATACATCGCAAGGTGGAGACACTTTTAGTAAAAGAGAAAGAAGCCAGGAGGGAGGCAGACTGTTCCGAAAAACAGGAGCCTACTCGGAGCCAGCGATAGCCGATGTAGAGCAAGAGCCGGGATGCTGGGCCGGAAATAATGATAATAGCCCTAAATACCAAGCTAGGAGAATGGTAGGAGGGCTGAACTAGCTAAAACTCGATATAAAACAATGAATGTGATAACGTAAGCCCATAAGTATAAGAAGTCCCAGTATGGAGGACCGGGAATTCTTACGAGGCGGCATGGCCGCCACGAGACAACCGGGGAACCGTATATGACCTATTAAGAGGAAAATACTGGTACCCTCGGAAGATAAAACTATGGTAAAATGTTCTTATGAGTTACTTAACTTAGCCGTGGCAATAGCAGAGCGTTCCATCGTAGATATTACGAGATAAATCCAAAAAGATGCACAAGCACAAGAAATGGCGACTTGTCTCAAGCGCTAAAATTTAAGGATGTCCGCTAGGGGCGCTGCTGTCCCCGCGTGGCGTCCTCTAGTAGTAGTAGTAGAGGTTGCATCGCCCGTTGGTATCAGCTTCTCTCTTGGGGGATTCTGACAGGAAGTTCTAATTGGTATTTGGCTCGTGGTAGTGTTCCACACTCGCCCCTTTATCATACCGACACTTCTTTTTTAAGAGTGACGAGTCCAGTTTTACTGACATTTTCTTAATTTTGTTTTTCTCTGGTAAATTTTAGGCTAATTTTACTAGAAAGAATGATATTAAGGATACTTTCATAGGCCGACACGAGCTGAGCCCAGAAATACTATATAACATCAATTGGAAAAATACATATTTCATATATGTATAAGAAGAATAAAACATCAAGGTTCATCATAAAGAACACCCTAATAATTTCTTAAGAAAAAACAAGCATGTTAATGTTAAAATCATTCTAAATTGGTAGTATCCATCACAGACATGAAAAACTATCACTCAAAATTCAGCATATTTTATCTCAAAATTCTGAAATATGAATCTACAGTTCAGGAATTAATGATTGCAAAAAAGGAAATAATGTACTATATGAAAAAATTGTGGGAATACAAGAATAAAGAAGCAGTATCTTCCATAAATTTAAAGAAAGTGAGCAAAATTATATTACCCAAGAAACAGGGAACACTTAGGAACAGAAACATTTTTTAAATTAAAACCCTTTTTTTTAATTGAAAAATGTTCACACCCTAACACTTTTGAAGGGAGTTCCTTTAAATACTGTGCCATGCTATTTTAAAGTGGCAAACAGTGATTTGTTGATCTTTTTTTAGGCTTGGTAAGAGATTTGGTTCCAGTTGGTGTTTAAGACCTACCGTTTTCATAGGGGGCTGATTATTTCGGTGCAGTAACAGAAAAAACTTCAAGTACGAATAGTACTGTACAAAAGGCAGTCATGTCAACTTGCCTGAAGATACTGGATCATTCAGCATTAATGGTTGCTAGCTTTAGTGTTAAATGACTGATAACCTAGCAGACTTTCTCAGTTATCATGGTTCTGTCAGTGTTAGAGTAGCTAAGGTGAGAGTTGAGAAAGAATGTAGAGCAATAAGAAATTGTGTACAATGGATTAAATGATACAGACATTAACATGATTAAAGTACACTGCCAATGAATGTGGTCGTATACTCGACTATCCATGCGGCCACAACCAATGCACAGCTGTGTGACAATTCTGAAGATAGAAGCTGGATTGGTACTAATTCACTAAACATTTTTTATTTGATCATGAGATAAGCTTTACCAGAACTTAGCAAATATGGTCAATGGACAACATTATTATACTTTTTCAGTGGAAGGAAAATCCTTATGTTGGATGGAAGGGACATTTGATTAAATTTCTAAAACCGACAAGCTGTCATACCGAGACTTAATGGGTATAACTTATCACATCATTAAACTGAACACAATGCATACTATGTACATCAATCTTACTATAAGGAAAGATATGGAAAATTATTTTTAGGATGCCCCCAACCTTAAAGCCTTTTAATGACGTCCATGGAGGAAAGAATTAATAACTGCCATTTTTTTGCCCAAGTCCAACTTGGTTAATCAGTTATAATGTGCACAACTGAAACAGTTTGCATATAAAAATACTAAGAATAAAGGTGTTTACAAGACATATCACACACTGATGTCCTCTAAAGAGATTCACCAGGAAGATTCATGATAAGACCAAGATGCACTTAATTAAAATCACTTTCAGAAATATCTTCTGCACATAGTAAGTTTCCTATCCAGTAACAGACTTTAAAGAATTGTTAAATCAGTCACTGAAGGAATAAAAGGGCACAGAAAAACTGCTGCTCTGTAGCCCTGTATGATAGATTGTCTAATGTTTTTCCCAAGATGATGTAGACATCAATCACTTGGCAAGAGATGAGACTCCTTCAGTACCATCAGTCATGAAATAATCTGTTCCAGTAAAATATGGGATTAAGATGAAAAAAAGAAACAACAGTTCTTAGATCAGATGATGAAAAAATAAAATCTTGAAGCAAAAGTTATGGATCTTTGTCGCTTTAAAGAGTGTATTGACATAAGGTTGGAGACAAGGTTAGGCCAAATAACAGTTCAATAAGTGATAGACAAAAGGGACCAATGTACCACTCATAATGAGACACTTCAAGGCAAGTGATGTTACATTAAAAATGACAACTGCTATTCAACTTGAATAAATGCTGTCATGCACGTTATGATAACAAGAATGCCAAATAATGATATAGTAGTGGTAATTGGTAAGGAGGACTGCTATTGTGAAGAGAAGGGACTAAAAAATCACCTTCTAATCAATATAAATACATTAGCTGGAAAAATCCAGAAAATACTATGGATACAAAGAACATCAATTTACTATTAGGGAAAAGACTACAATACAATATATTAGATCCTACTCAGAGTGGACTGTTCAATTTTGGTTGAAAATCCCACAGAGGATATAGAAATATTATAAGATGTACTGTGCAGGCAAGAGCATCCAGCTACCATCTTGTATTTTAAAGGCTAGCACAGCTCATTTTCTACTCTTTAGATAAGTGTCAGTTAAAAGTACAGTAAACAGAAACTGAAAATACTTAGGGAAACTATTTACCTTGCCCCAATTGACAGAAAAACAATGGATGTACGTACATAGTGTTTTATAAAGTTCTCACAATAACTTTGTAGAAAATTCAATTTTTATGAAATAGGCTTAGCCAATGGCATATAACCCACCAAACAGCAGCTTTATATGTAGAAAATTAAAATGTTGACCTCTAAAGTATGTACGTACGTAGTTTGAAATTATATAAGGATTAAAAAAAAAGGATAGCTTAAGTATATACCCTGTAAATGTATAGTATAATTATTATAGCTCTTGAAGGAATAAGCATGCATGTTTACAATAAACAACCTGGCCCATGTGGTAACACAAGTACCTACTGATGCTTACTATATTGATGGAAAGTTATTAGTTGATGAAAAAATAAAGATCTTTTACATAACAGAACCTTGAGACTTTCGAACATCATCACATTGTTCTATATGAACTTCAAGAGATGCATTTGAAAAATATACAAACCTAAATGACTAAGCCAGCAGATACATACATTTTTTGACCGGCAAAAATAACCACTATAAAACTAGGATGTATAGTTTATTGTTATTTATGTTATATACTCAATAATACATTACCAGTAACCCAAAATGCACAAACTTTTATTACTGCTGGTGTATATGAGAGAGAGAGAGAGAGAGAGAGAGAGAGAGAGAGAGAGAGAGAGAGAGAGAGAGAGAGAGAGAGAGAGAGAGAGAGAGAGAGAGAATGTATTTATGTAAATAGTAAACACACAGTTGGACTTATAACCATAACATCAATTGGAAAAAATACAATTTTATATACTATAACAACAATAAAGCATTGGGGATGATAATAGAGTGTGCCCTAATTACCTCTTACAAAAAAAAAAACAATGGAAGGAAAGGCAGGGAATAATTTTAAGGTCAATATCACTTGTGAGATAATAGACCAGAATTTTAAAAAGAACATAAACAAAGATGGACAATAAAGGGATAATCCGAAACAACAAAGGATTAAGTGTATGACCACAGAGATAAAGAAGAGTGCTGGAAATGGCAGGAGGAGTTAAAAGATCAATGGGCAGGCCATGCCAGGGATTAGGAAAAAAGATTTAATAAATGTTGGATAGAGCACACACATAACACATATACCCAGTGTAGCTGTTATCTCGCCAGTGCATTGGTAGGCTTACCTGATGAAGCCTGTATGTCTTCAAAAGCTTGTACTTTGTCAATTAAGAATCTGGAACCTAAACTATCCATCTTATTGGAGCCTAACACATGTAATATGAATACTGTACATTACTCATGGCAACATACATACATACATACATACATACATACATACATACATACATACATACATAAAAATATTAATGTTTATGCTAACTGTTATATATCTGATTCATTAATTCATATACTAACTCATAAATAACTGCAGATATTGGTAAGAAAAAAGGTAACAGATTGATTATAGGCTACCTGATTTGTTTATACATATGTATATGGATTCATATAATTATGATTAATATATGTGCACTTTAAATAGATTCCTATTGCGTACACGCAAAGATATATTTCGATTCCGTTATTTATGATCATTTATATATAAATGATCATAAATAACAGAATCGAAATATATTTTTTGCGTGTACGCACTAGGAATCTATATATAAATGATCATAAATAACGGAATCGAAATATATCTTTGCGTGTACGCAATAGGAATCTATTTAAAGTGCACATATATTAATCATAATTATATGAATCCATATACATATGTATAAACAAATCAGGTAGCCTATAATCAATCTGTTACCTTTTTTCTTACCAATATCTGCAGTTATTATGAGTTAGTATATGAATTAATGAATCAGATATATAACAGTTAGCATAAACATTAATATTTTTATCAATTCATATATGAAATTTTTTATCAGTTAAAAAGGGATTTTGACGAAGGAAAAATCTATTTCTGGGTGATTGGCTTGTGTCGCCCTATGAAAGGATCCTTAACATCATTCTTTCTAGGTAAAATTAATCTAAAAATTACCAGAGAAAAAACAAAATTAAGAAAATGTCAGTAAAACTGACTCGCTCACTCTTAAAAAGAAGTGTCGGTATGGTAATAGGGGCGAGTGTGGAACACTACCACGAGACAATAACCAATTAGAACTTCCAATCAGAATCCCCCCAAGAGAGAGCTGATACCAACGGGCGATGCAGTCGCTACTACTACTACTAGAGGACGCCACGGACAGCAGCGCCCCTAGCGGACATCCTTAATAAAAAACATCTTGTCCTGCAAGGGGGGGTAAAACAATAAAATGGGGGGGTTTCATAGGGCGACACGAGCCAATCACCCAGAAATAGATTTTTCCTTCGTCAAAATCCCTTTTCTGGGCTCAGCTCGTGTCGGCCTATGAAAGAGTACCAGAGAAACAGACAAGATGGGAAAAAGGAACAATGAAAAACAGTGTAAAATGATGGATATAATGTAAGTAAATCAATTACAGCATACAAACTAAGCACTTAAACTAACTTATACTAAACAGTAAAATAACAGAATGTTAGTAAATTACAGTGATGCATGTAATATAAACTAAAAGGGATTTACTTGAAATTATTTACAAAATATACAAACACACTGTGTCCTACCCTAGCATAGTAGTGCCTACCCTAGCATAAAAATAAGGGTAGGTACACTGAAGTACACTATCAGTACAAGTGTGGATGTCCCTAGCAAAAAAATAAGGGGACAATCCACTATATGATTCCACGGCTAAGGCTAGGATATCCGAGTAGCATGGCGATAGGGTGAGGCATGTTGGAAGCTGTAGGTAGAAAGGAGACCTGGATCTATACTACGACTACTATACAGTATCAGGGGAAACAATGTTTCCCGCTGCTACTGCTGAAAACTTTAAAGATTCCAAGGACTTTAGATAGTGGCGTTTAAAGACTGTCGGGGATTTCCATCCAGTATACTTTTTAAGATCCTCAAAGTTCATATGTTGAAAATAATTAATTGAGGTGGCTACTCCCCTGATATCATGTGCTTTTGGAAATGACTCAGGATTGGCTTGTTTAATGAAGTAAAGGATTTGTTGCCTAATACCTTTTACTGACAAAGTACCACCTTTTTCTCTCATGAGAGAGCACCTGAGGATCTTGAAGAAGTACGAGATAGAAAGGCTCTAAGAGTTGATACTGGGCAGAGAGAAGGATCCTGGGGAAGTGGGATAACTTTCCAAGGGGCCCACCTTGCCAGAGGATCCTCATTTTTGGCTAAAAAGCTACGATCCGGAGCAAGTAGAACTTCTTCCTGATGGGAGGAATTCCACATGACCCGCATCCCTGGATAGAGCCGACAGTTCTGAAATTCTAGCTCCTGAGGCTAAGCTTAATAAGAATAAATGTCTTCCTCAGGAGCATTATGAATGTACAAGATGAGTTGTCAGTATCTGAAGCTAGTTTGAGGACATCATTTAAGAACCATGAAACTGTAGTAGGCCTTTGGGAAGGTCTAAGTCTAGCACAGGCTTTAGGGATAGACGTAAAATAAGATTCAGTCAGATCTATCTGAAAACCTACTTGAAAGATTTTCTTCAAAGCCGATTTATGAGTGGTAATAGTGCTAGCTGCTAAACCTTTTTCAAACAAGGATCTGAAAAAGGATATAGCCAGATTAACTGTCATGGTTGTAGTGTTCGATTCTTTCAAGAAAGATGCTAATTTTTTAACAGCTGAGTCATATTGTCTAATGGTTGACTCTCTCTTATCTGATTCTAGGAAGAGAATATTCTGTGGATCAATATTAGCATCTTTATTAGCCGCAAACTTCATGAAGTCCATAAAGTTAGGGTCGTGGGAATTCCTGAGGAAGCGAACACAGTCCTCATTTGTACTGATTGTGATAGCTTGGGATTGGGGATCCGTTGAGGTCGGAGACCCAATTCCAGAAGAAGAGGATACCAGTTGCTCTTGGGCCAGTCCGGTGCAATCAGAGCTACTATCCCTTTGAAAGACCTTAGTTTGTTTAGGACTTTCAAGAGAAGATTCACTGGAGGAAAAACATAAATTCTCCTCCACTGATTCCAGTCCAACGACAGGGCGTCCGTGGCATAAGCCAGAGGGTCCAGGTTGGGGGCCACATAGCAAGGGAGCTTGTGGTTCGCTTGTGAGGCGAAGAGATCCACTTGGAGACCTGGGACTCTCAGGCTTACCCACTGGAAGACCGTCGTCTAGAGACCATTCTGATTCCAGAGGAACTGACCGGGACAGGGCGTCTGCTATCACATTCCTTACTCCTGCCAGGTGCGTGGCAGATAGATGCCATTTGTGTTTGTTTGCTAAGGCAAAGATGGCTATCATGACATGATTTGACATGCTTGGACTTGGACCCTCCTCTGTTGATGCAATGAACTACCACTGCACTGTCCAAAACTAGCCTTAGATGAGACTTCTTCGGGGGAAGCAGTCTCTTCAAGGTAGAAATACTGCCATTGCTTCCAACACGTTTATGTGGAGCTGGCGAAATTGAACTGACCAAGTCCCCTGAACCTGTTTGAACTGAGAGTATCCCCCCCACCCGGACAGGGAGGCGTCCGTGTGAATGGTTAACACTGGAAGGGGATATTGAAGGGAAGGGGTACTTTCTTGGCTAAGTTCTTTACTTTTGACCAAGGACGGAGTTGATTGCGGAGGATCTGTGGGATCACTGACAACTTGTCTCGATATTTGGAGTTTGCTCTTGATCGCCAAATTCGATTTAAATCTTTCAGCCTTGCCTTCAGGAGGATATCTGTTACCGAAGCAAACTGGAGGGACCCTAGGATTCTTTCCTGGTTTCTCCTTGACTTGTTTTGCATTTGAGAAATTGCCTGACAGATTTTGCTATTTCCTTCCGTTTGGCCACTGGAATTGACAGATTGTGGGAAGACAAATCCCATTGGATTCCTAGCCACTGAAAAACGATGACTCTGGAGTGAGTTCGGATTTCGTTTTGTTTATCTGGAACCCCAGATGTTCCAGAAAGCAAACTACCTTTTTGGTGGCTTTGAGACATTCCTCGACTGTTGGTGCCCAGATCAACCAATCGTCGAGGTATGCTGACTACCATGATTCCCTGAGCTCTCAATTGATGTACAACCACTTCTGCTATTTTTGTGAATACCCTGGGGGCTACATTCAGACCGAAGGGCATCACTTTGAATGAGAATGTTTGATTTCCTAGCCTGAATCCTAGGAATGGGCGGAAGTGCCTGGCTATAGGGATATGATAGTATGCGTCTGTAAGATCGATGGAAGCATGTGACGGCTCCACGCGGAAGTAAGGTCCTTACTTGCGAGAGGGTAAGCATCTTGAACTTGTCGCAACGAATGAAAGAGTTTAGCTTTGACAAGTCTAAGATTACCCTTCTTTTTGTTGAGCCTTTCTTGGCACGCTGAATAAGCGACCTTGAAATTTTAGATGCTTGACTCTCGCAATAGCGCCTTTCTGAAGGAGTTCTTCCGCGTAATCTGTCAATCCTCTGATGGTATCTGGTGGAATGATTTGATTGGAGGAGGCTCTTTGATCCAACCAACTCCAACCCAATCCTTTGGACACTATGCTCTGTGCCCAATTGCTGAACCCCCACCTGTGGCGGAAAGAGGACAACAGCCTCCCCTCCCTTACCTGGGGAAGGCCCTCATTGTTGATGGGCGGGTTGACACCACGCCCCCCTCTGAACTGCCTGCTCCTTGTTGCCCTTCCTGCGCCACGCTGACGAAAGTAACCTCTCGCCCTACCACTCTTGGTTGTTTGTAACCTTGAGCCTCATATGAAGGGTTGAAGGCTGGCGAGATTGCGTAGGAGGTGGACGGCTGAGATTGAAGGGGGACAACAGGAGGATAGGCTGGTTCTGCTTCGAACTAGCAGGTTGTCCTTGTTGGGTAACTGGACAGCTTGCACAAATTGCTGCTGTTGCTGGTGTTTCTGATACGGCTGGAACCTCCTACCAGCCTTCTTTTGCTTCTTACCAGCAGTGGGGACGGATTCTTGTTTCCTCTTCGAGGAAATACCCCACCTAGCTCTAAGGCTCTGGTTGAGCCTAGCAGCTTCGTGGTGCACTTCGTTGACAGCGGACTCTGGGAAGAGATCCGCTCCCCACATGCTAGAAGCCAAGAGTCTATTCGGCTCGTGCCTAATAGTACACTCTTGTAGAACATGCTTCCGGCAATTCCTCCTAGCCTGGAAGAAGTCGAAAGCGTCAGAAAGTACCGTCTGGAACTGAGATTTGCCAAAATCTTGAACAGCGGTTCCGTAGCGTAAGAAAGAGCAGCCATTTCCGTGATTATAAGGGAATTGAGGGACTACCAAAAACCTGGTTCGCGCATCAAACTCTGCCTGGATTAGGAATCCGGCAGCCTCGGTAGCTTTCTCGCCGAACTGGTCCATGGCGCAGTCCGGTTTGAGCTTCCCAAGCGTGAATGTAGCTGGTAAGTTCTCCCTCCCACAATTCTCCGAAAGCCGGGAAGAGCGGAGAAGTAGACTCCGCCTCCCTCAACTGTGGGATGGGCTCATCCTTGAGGACTGCTGAAGGGACTTCTCTACTAATTTCGTAGCGAACGGAAGAGAAACTTCCTCTTCCGTCGCGAAAATAGTAAAGGGACTCTTGTAGGCCTGGAGTTTAGTGTTCGTACACTCCCAGTCCTCAAGGCAGTGAACCCATTCCCGCTGGGCATGATCTGTCTCGGTTGACACTTATACAGGACAGACTCTCTAGAGATCTTGTCTTCCCTAGTCAGAGCCGATACAGTCAGCCTAGCATAACCGATGAAAGGCTGCGTCAGACCCGGAGGGTAAAACTTTCGAAGTCCTCAATCCTCCGAGTTCCACACTCCGGGATAGAGATCATCCCATCCTTGAAAGGAGCGTAGGCAGCTACTCTCCATGGGTTCTCCATGGAGAAAGCTGGCCAGAGAGTCGTATGGGCGGGAGTTGGAGAATGCCAGTGCTTGGCACTGGGGAAACTGGAAGAGGAGCCTGAGATAGCCCGGCTACTCGGTCCTCATTCTCCCTAACTCTGTTAGAGAGATCTTGAATCGACTGGCCTGATTGAGACAGAGTGCTCGACAATTGTGCGAACATCTGCTCGAATCTCGTCCCCAGGGCGGAGACTTGCGAGCCAACCAGCTCGCCCACCTGTTGCATCACCACTGCTGAGAAAGCAGAGGGATCAAAGGTGCTAGGCCCTGCTCCTCCTACCGGCGTAGCCGGAGTGGAAGCGGAGGAGGCGGGAGAAGGCACTGGCTCGGCGGGAGCGCGGGCCTTCTCCTTAGAAGCCTTGCTTCTAGAGCTCTTTGAGTGAGAAGAGCTCGGCTTCGCTTTCACCGCGTCGGCGTAGGAAAGTCGAAGACTTCCTAGCCGAAGAAGACGAAGACGACTTCCTAGAAGTTGTCTTAGCCAAAGTCTTCGGTTCTCTCTGTCCCTTCACCTTTGGAGGTACGAGAGAGCGGGAGAGAGCGGGTAGGGATCTCAGATCCCACAAAGCCTTGGAAAGAAGCACTCGAAGAGGGTACAGGAGAAGATCCAGGAGCACCCAACAAGGAAGACCTTGGGCGCCCGACACACCTACCTCAACCAACAAATCCTCCACCCCTACCGCCATGGGTTCGATGTTAAGGTCCAGGGCAGCGACGTCCGGGACCGACTCCTGGGCAGCTACGACCCCAAAGGATTGCTGGAGGTCTTGCTGGATGGAGGCTATCAGAGGGGCCGCGGACAAGGGGTCAACATATCCAGTCGACTTGCCCGCAGGGAAGATCTGGACGGCCAGCTTCTTATCAAGAATATAAGGCTGGCCTTTGGCGGCGTTCTTCCCGAAGCCGCCCACCACGCTTTCAGGGTGGCGAGGGCGACTTCCCTCACACCAGTAGCCTGAAAGAAAAGCGAGATGAGCTTCTAGTGGTGGCACGGGGGCATAACAAACTTATGACTAAGAAGTTGTTTAGTAAATGATAATGAAGCCTATAATGGACTTACACCCCATCTCCCAGCTGACCGAACCAGGTCGTAGCAGATGGCGCAGGCTTCTGGGTGCCAGACGATCATCCCGTTGAAAGACGTGGCACAGGGGGCGTGAGACCTACACTCATCGTGGCCGCAGGGGTCGAACAGCGTCGCGTTACACGCTGGGACCTGGCAGTTGGTAGCCTGTAAGTGGAAAGATACATGAGTACCAGGTACACACTTACAGTCTAACAGATGCTCGCTGGTGCCGGAGCGATAAAGTTAGATTAAACCAGAGCCCCGCCAAAATACGTGTGGTAACCAGGTTGGTTGCGTGCCCTAGGCTATAGCTCCGCTGATGGCGGAGACGCAAAGGGAAACCAACCAGGAGTGGTGGTAAAAGGAAACCACGACGTAAAATGGCGGGTATGGTAGAAATATAATAATAACATTACACAATTCATTGTAAAATTAGGGTATATCCTTAAAATAATTATAATAATAATAATACAAACCTCTCTCCACCCGTCTACTAGAAGAGTGCACGGGTAAGAAGCAAGCTCCCTTCCGGTAGCGGGGGAGAGATGTAAGGATATAGTAGGCAAGCAACCCGACCACTAGTAGTGCCCACCCCGCCCGCTAGCGGAGCCAGTAATCTATAACCAAAGGTGCCCCGGCTGCGACGGAAGGCTCCTTTCGTTATAGCGAGGGAGGTGGCTGAGCAACTGGGGAGGAGGGGAGGAGAAGGTCTCGGCGTAACACGGCGGGAGAGAGAGAGGGGGGAGGGATGGCCTACTCCTCCCCGCCTCACCGACTACCCGCTCGGAGACCCGGTACCTCATGAGTGGTCGCCCTATACCCCCTGCTGGGAGGAACCCCTGGTCCCTTCAGAGAGGGAGAGAGAGAGAAGGCGACTGAGGTTGTCATGACAACCAAGGGGTCCCCCAGCCCCTCCCTATACCAGAGAGGGAGGGCAGGGGCAGGGTAAGGTGCGATGGAACACGTGACCGGCATAAGTGGCCTAGGCCGCGAGCAACACAACCGTGAGAGGGCCACGTGAACCAGACTGTACCAATACAAGGAACAAGCACCTAGGCTAGCCTAACACCCTAAATATAATAAATAAATACATCGAAAAGATGGAAAAGACACTTTTAGTAAAAGAAAAAGAAGCCCAGGAGGAGGCAGACTGTTCCAAGAAACAGAAGCCTACTCGGAGCCAGCGATAGCCGATGAAGAGCAAGAGCCGGGATGCTGGGCCGGAATAATAATAATAGCCCTAAATACCAAACTAAAAGACATGGTAGGAGGGCTAAACTAGCTAAAACTCGATGTAAAAAAACAATGAACGCAATATAGTAAGCCATAAGTATAAGAAGTCCAGTATGGAGGACCGGAGTTCTTAACGAGCAGCATGGCGCCACACGAGGCAACCGGGGAACCGTATATGACCTATTTAAGAGGAAAATACTGGTACCCAGAAGACAAAAATGAGGTAAAACATTACTTATGAGTTACTTAACTTAGCCGTTTAGCAATAGCAGAGCGTTCCATGATGGTAGAAAAGGATAATCCCGAAAATAACACAGCACAAGGAAAAATGCGTCTTGACGCTAGCGCTAAAATTAAGGATGACCGCTAGGGGCGGGCGCTGCTGTCCGTGGCGTCCTCTAGTAGTAGTAGTAGCGACTGCATCGCCCGTTGGTATCAGCTCTCTCTTGGGGGGATTCTGATTGGAAGTTCTAATTGGTTATTGTCTCGTGGTAGTGTTCCACACTCGCCCCTATTACCATACCGACACTTCTTTTAAGAGTGAGCGAGTCAGTTTTACTGACATTTTCTTAATTTTGTTTTGTTTTTTCTCTGGTAATTTTAGATTAATTTTACCTAGAAAGAATGATGTTAAGGATCCTTTCATAGGCCGACACGAGCTGAGCCCAGAAATATGATTTTTATCATGTTAATCTTCATTCTATGCAATTGTCAGAGTACATTAGTATTTTCTGTAGCTATGTGTCTTAATGAAATGAAGTGAAAAACTGTATCATTATATATCACGTGATCACTATTATTTACCAATATAATTGTTTTATATTTTATTACTTGAATCAATTTCATGTACACCATGAATTTTTATTTACTATTATATTTTTATAATTCACATAGTGTCTGTATCACACTCCTATAAGTCAAATGCAAGTCAAGTTTGAGTAATATTCAGTAGCTGGTTTTGGTAGCTGACCGAGCTGATGTAAGTGTTTACATAATAAAAATATGGAATGTTAGTCCATATATATAAAAGTCTAAAACTAAAGAGGTCAACCAGATTGCTTGCAGGAATGTGATCAGACTAGAGACGCTAAAGATGACGTATACAATAAGTATGTAGGCTAAGATAACATGCCGTCACCTGTAGTCATTCAATTGTTTATAAACATTAGTCCAAGCTCCCTGCTTGAGACAACTACCCCGACCTATAATTCAAACGGCCTACGTGATCTGTAGCGTGTCTCATTTGATTGTGTGTTCGTATGAAACTATGTCATTTGTATGTATGTTCTATAGTCGAACTACTGCCTGTTCCTTCATAACTTGTAACAGAGATGGTAGACAAGCAGAACAGAGTTAGCTATCGTCATTAGAAGACCTGTACCTCTTTACCTAAGCTTTATCATGTAGAGGAATAGGATTAGCCATCATCATTGGCAGAAGCGATCAAGCTATCGTTATTAGAAGACTTGTAACAATCATATCTGATCTTCAGCATGTAAAACTTCAGAAGAATACATATATTTTTATATTTTGTGTTTTTTACAAGAACCTCCTCACCATGAGTTTAACACATCGTCGTAATAACCAACAAGATAATACCGACTTCGTAAATGATCTACAAACCCCCAGACACTCCATTGAAGATGGAAGTGCAATACCAACCGACTTAGCGTAAGATTATCGCTAGTCTAACATTACCTCATAGGGCGCCTTATCAAAAAAAGGCACAAGCCCTAATATACATACATACATACATACAACATACATCATACATACATAAATACATACATACATTACCTACATAACATACCATACATACATAACATATATACATATACATACATACATTACACTAATATATATATATATATATATATAGATATATATATATATATATATATATATAATATATATATATATAATATATATAAAGTTTGATTATAAAATATTACAAAAGAAATACTGGCCTTTCAGTACACACCAAGGTCTGTAAGCCAAGCACAATTGGGAACTATGATCACATGTTTCATAAACAAGAAGTTAGGCAAACCTGATTTACCCTTTCAGTATCCTCAAACTATCTACAAATGTTAAAAAAAATATTAACTGAATAATGAGTTGCAATATCAAAATTGTCTAATATTATTGCTTTAATGTTGATTATCACGTTGTCAAACAAGAAAAACAGCATGGCAATTACAGCATAGCCTAGTGATCACACTCTTTAACTTCTTGCCTTGCCTACTGGCTCCCAATTTAAACAAATATAAGCCTACCCATTAAAATTTTATGGAACAAAAACTTTTCACAGGGTCTTAAAACTAAGTACTTAGCTTGTGTAATTATGATTGAAAAAAGCAGTCGAACACAATTTCCCAAGAAAAACCTGGCGATCACTGAGCTCTTGGACAGACCAGAGTATAATTTTGGGGGGTGGGGGGGGGGGGGGGGGGGGGGAGGGGGGGGGGGGGGGGGGGGAGATGGCCGCCAT